>NC_091158.1:24951591-24990656 GCF_040958095.1 Procambarus clarkii
CATTCGAATAGGCGCGTTTTTTTTATATACCTCCTATATGCATGCCACACCTGTGACAGGAAAAATTTAGCTTTTTTTTGATAAACAGGGCCATCTGTTGGATGTAAGAGCATCACACGATGAAATCTCAGAAAGTTCTTTAATGATTGCTTTGAAATTTGGATACAACGTTCCATTGGAATACACGCGTGTTTTTATATACAGACTATATAGATGCCACACCTGTGACATGTAAAAACATGCTTTTTTGAAAAACAGTGCCATCTGTTGCATGTAATAACAACTCACACTATACTAATTATGGTACGATTCCATTTCAATGTTTCCGATTGCATTGATAAATTTAATTTTCATAAATTTCGATTTATTTTCACTTTGATTTAATTTATTTTGTGTGACATTGCGTTGAAATTGAGCTGTGTTGTTTACCATACCGTTCATTTCCTGAGTATAGTTTATTTTTGTATTTTTTCATTGTTTTTCATTTCGTTTCTTTATCTGTTTTTCTTATATTTCAGTGATGGGAACATCAGATCATTTGATGTTCTTAATTTTCTGATGGGATCATCAGATCGTTTGGGAATGCATTGAACGAGGGAGTGGGGAATGGTGGGGAGGACGAGAGGACAGGGGAGGGGTAATAGTGGGGAGGACGAGGAGACGGGGCAGTTGGTGATGGTGGGGACACGGGGAATGGAGAATGGTGAGGGGGGACAAGTGGACAGAGGAGTGGGGATTGGTGGAAAAGACGAGGGGACGGGGGAGAGGGGAATGGTAGGGAGGATGGGGGAGTGGGAGATGGTGGGAAGGAGGAGGGGACGATGGAGTGGGAAATGGTTAGAAGGACGAACGGATGCTGGAGTGGGAAATGTTGGAGAGGACAAAGGGACGGGAGAGGGGAGGTATAGTGGGGAGGACGACGGGACGGGGGAGTGGAGAATTGTTGGGAGGAAGAGGGGACGGGTGAGTGAGGAATGCTTGGAAGGATGAGGGGACGGGTGAGTGAGGAATTGTTGGGAGGATGAGGGGACGGGTGAGTGAGGAATTGTTGGGAGGATGAAGGGACGGGTGAGTGAGGAATGGTGGGTAGGACTGGGAGACAGGGAAGGTTGCTGTGGCTCAGCAACGCACACACGTTGCTGAGCCACAGCAACGTGTGGCCGGGTACAGCAAGTAATTTAATATTTTTAAAGTAATAATTCTTATTTTTAAAGAAGCTGCACAGCTCAGTTTTTAAATGCAGCGGCCGAGGATTCCTTTAGAAACTGGTGGTATTGCAGTGCGTGCTCCTTCATAAATTTGTTATAATTAAAATGATTCTCACAAATAATCAACTTAATTTGTTCATTTTTTTAGGAATTAAGAGAAAAAAAATTCAGAATTTGTGTTGAAAAGTTCTGAGTCTAGCGTTTGTGAAAATCTCAGTTGTAGTGGGAACCCGGGTTCACGTGTGAGGTGTATGATGATTACAAGGAGAATTGTGCACCACGAAATTCCGATGATGTTCAATCCAGACGGGACCTAGTCAGTAGGAGCCCCTGGGAGGAGCACGTTTCGTGGATGGACCCCCCTGCTGATATTACCCGTGTCGGGTAGGCCGCTCAGGTAGCCTGGCTGACATTACAGGTGGACTCAGGGACACTCGGGCGACGGCACCAAGTGTCCTGAATGTAATTGGGGAATCACATTCAGGTGGGGGATATTAGTGGGGAGTCCTTAGTGGGTTGGTCCCAAGAACGGAGAGAGCCGTCGTGGGTTCCCCCACCTACAACATCGACTCCACTCCAACAAGGGTTACAGGGTGACGGACAGGGAGTGTCGTTTCACGTGGTATGGCGTCCCACTCAGCAAAGTGGGTAACAAGACCCGCAACCAGTACAATTAGAACAACATGTACCAGAATATGTACCAGACTACCAACAGGCACAACCTCAAGCAACACTACTACCACAACATCAACAACAACCATCTTACCAACTTCAACCAAAAAACCAAATTCAACCATCAACACAAACATCACACCAACTACAACCACAACATCAACCACAACCACACCCACAACCACAACATCAACTATCATTACAACCACAATATCAACCACAATATCAACCTCAACCATTACCACAACCACAATCACAATATCAAGCTCAGCGATCATCACAACCGCAACATCAAGATCAACTATCATCACAACCACAACATCAACCTCAACCATCCCCACAACCACAACACCAATACCAACCTTAACACCCCAACCCATCCAACAACATCCTCAATCCAGACTACCCAGTCCCAGGCCACACAGTCCCAGGCCACACAGTCCCAGGCCACACAGTCCCAGGCCACACAGCCCCAGGCCACACAGTCCCAGGCCACACAGTCCCAGGCCACACAGTCCCAGGCCACACAGTCCCAGGCCACACAGTCCCAGGCCACACAGTCCCAGGCCACACAGCCCCAGGCCACACAGTCCCAGGCCACACAGTCCCAGGCCACACAGTCCCAGGCCACACAGTCCCAGGCCACACAGTCCCAGGCCACACAGTCCCAGGCCACACAGTCCCAGGCCACACAGGCCCAGGCCACACAGCCCCAGGCCACACAGTCCCAGGCCACACAGTCCCAGGCCACACAGTCCCAGGCCACACAGCCCCAGGCCACACAGTCCCAGGCCACACAGCTCCAGGCCACACAGTCCCTATCTCAATTTCAATACCAACCCCAGGCCACCCAGTCCGACCCCAATCCCAGGCAACCCAATACCTACTTCAACCCCAAGCCATCCCATTCATACCTCAAACCCAGGTAACCCAATACCTACTCCAGTCCCAAGCCACCCTAATCATACCTCAACCCAAGACGACTCTTTCCCAACCTCAATCCCAGACCACATAATTCCAACCTCAATTCCAATACCAACCCCAAGCCACCCCAGTCTCACCTCATCCCGGGGTAACTCTCACATCTAACCAACCCTTCTCAGTCCCAGCTACGCCCGACCACCATATCCTGCCCCAGGGGCCACCCAATCCCAAAAGTCTTTCTTCCTGCATACCGGGAATTATGAGTCAAATTCCTAATATGACCTTACCAACATTAATAAGTACGGAGTTGCCGTCCATCGCGGGGAAACGCAACCGTCGAGTGGAATGCTGGAGGCAGTCCCAAATTATGGGTTAAAGATTACTTTTGCCACAGGAGTTTGCGTGGACGTAGTTGGTCCACTGGCGAGGCTCAAAGAGTTTTGTGTCATGACAACGTGGCCGCAATTTGTTCAGGCGATAAGAGACAAGTATAAAGAGAAAGTTTCGGCAGATGAGGCTCAATTATACCTTCAGTTCCTTAAAAGGGAAGGCTGTGCGACATTAAAAGATTTTGGTACCCTGATAATGAGTAGGTTTGACGACCTTAACCAGGAACTGGGGTACGATGAGGGTCAGGCAAAATGCTTACCTAAGCACTTGTTCTGTAGGGCTTTATCTAATAGGCTGGGCATTCATCTCTGCAGAAGGGACGTTACTGAGTTTCAAGGAACTCGTCCAACACGCCGCCACAGGATGGTACATATAAGTGAGAACAGAGGGGAATGAGGCTCAGTCGTCCCCATACATTAAGGGGGGTACGGAAAGAAGTAGGGGCGCCCGCGAAGGATTATAGATTGGGTTCGTCAAGTAAGACACTGACCACGGTTGCACGTTCGGGCCATTCTGCACGGGGTACTAACTGGGACTAGCGGGCGTGCTATTCGTGCGGAAAGCGCAGACATATACAGATGGTATGTCTGGATGTAGCAAGAAAGGAATGAAAGAAGGTCACAGGCGCTCGTAGTGGTAGAGTCAATTAGATATTTAGAACCTTATCTTTTTCAACGTCATTTTGTAGTCTACACTGATCACAGAGCATTAACAGATATTTTTAAGAAACTTACAAAATGCCTACGGATGTCGCGCTGGTCTCATGAATTGTCTGCACACTCATTCCAGATACTTTTTAAGCCTGGACCGTCACATGTAGTGCCAAACACCTTAAGCAGGAACATTGCTGCTAATAACGTAAGTGTAAATATTGAGGGTATTGCCAGTGTTAGGTTGAGGGAGTTCCAGATAAACGAACCCAGGTGGAAGGACATTATTTTACATTTGGAAGGGAAGAAAACATCCTTCCAAAAACCGTAAATTACCAACACATGACTTTATGTTAAAGGAAGTAGTAATATATTATGTTTATAGTCAGGCAGACCGAGCAATATTCCACCTAGTTATTCCAGACGAATTAAGATCATAAGCATTAAAACTGGCACACGCATCAAAGATTGCAGGTCACCCGGAGATTTATAAAACTTACTTGAAAGCGAAGTCACTTTTATTTTCCGGGTATGTTGTCGGAGGTAATTAAGTACGTCAAGAGTTGCTCTAATTGCCAGAAGAGAAAAGGTGCTCATAAGATACAAGCCCCACTACAAGAATTTCCAGAGATTTCGGAACTTCTAGATCGAGTGGGGGCCGATTTGATTTATCTCCATTTCTGCCATTCAAGCAATCATTACGTGTTGGTATTAGTGAATCATCTATCCAAATACACCACCTTGATCGGCATCGCTCAAAACGATTCTCGTACTGTTGCCCGAGCATTCTTGAATAGGTTCGTAACTGCCTTTGGCAAACCTAAAGTTTTAGTTTCTGACCGAGGTAAGGAATTTAATGGGAATATATTTAGGGAAGTTTGTAAGATAATGGAGACAGCCTCAGCCTTTACAACAGCATACCATTCTCTGGCGAACGGGATGACAGAACGTACCAATCGTCCAGTTAAGGATATGCTTGCAATCCTTGCTGAACGCGATGCAAGCTCATGGAACGAACACCAGCCCTATGTTCATCTAGCTTTGAATATTGCTATCCCACCAGTCTATTAATACCCAACCCCTTCTTTTGTTCACTGGTCAATCATGCAATTTCCCTTCAGGTCTGCTTAATTGACATAAAGTTGCATATGGAGAGGACTATGCTTTAGATGTTCTCAATAAAATGAGGAATGCTTGGTTGTAGCGGTGGCTTCAAGTAAAGCACTGGATAGATATGCTCACTATTATGACACGAAATGAAGGCCTCTGGAATTGAAGGAGGGTAGCCTTGTCTTGAGAGTCAATGAAGCTCCATCCGCCAGTCAGGGGCCGTATAGAGTAATTAAGAGAGCAGGCCGTGTAAATTTTGTCATAATGGGAGTATTTGAGGATCAGGAGGAAAAAACTGTTAAAATTAATAAGTTGAAAATTTGTCGTGGTAGGGAGGAACTAGAATTGCCTCCAACAAGTCTAATTCTTGACCCAGGGGTGCTGACTGATGACTCAAGTGACGAGTCAGGGGGAGAGGATGACCCTCTGTCAACTCTCTTCAGTAGTTAAGTGCACTCTCGTCACCCCATGGTAACAAGATCTTGCACTGTACAGTAAAAGTTAAAGTAACTCCCTTAGTTAGTATCATTTAAAATTCATTAGATTTTCCTGTAGAGGCAATGATGTGGATTTATTAACTGTGCTTAACTCAGGAAGCAGACTTTTACCTTGCTCTGGGGTTTCCAACTTTCAACAAACCCAGAGTTATATTCATGCTTCCGCCATGTTGTTGTCTGTCTTTTCCCAGGTTTGAATTGTACACCTGCCCAGTTGTCCCAGTCACACGTGAACCCAAGGTCTCTTTAGCAGGGTGGGATGACCACCCTAGTCTGAGAAGATCAAGGGGCGAGGCACGTTACACAAAGTCCTCCCCCACTGTCAGGAGACATATTTTTCCTGCTCTCTCGTGCACTGAATTAAGTACGAAATTGCATAGTGCACCAGTGATGTGCACCGTGATTAAATTTTCTGAATATAACTTTTCCACAGTCGTGTTGGGTGTCGTTGGACAGCCCATGACATTTGCTAGCCATTGATGTCATTCTGATCACTGTATCAGGTCTGTGAAGGAAATTACAGAAGGGAGTTGATTTCAGGGAAATTTTTGTACAAGTCAAGTGTAGAGAGGGAGGTAAGGGGGGTTAACGGCTGTAGACCACCCCCCTATCACGTGCCCACCTCATGAGAGAGGGGGTTGGCGTCATGAGGCAGGTGCGCCATTGGCCAGGGCTCCTGGGCCTCAGGAATGCTGAACCGTGATTGGTCAAGACGCTGAGGGGTGCCGCATGGTACCCCAGGGGTAGTCTTGATGGGAATAAATATTCTTACCTAGAACGTTGCTATGAGAGGACGTAATTTTCCGAGCTAGGCCAAGCATCGGGAAATATCGCCTGCAACGTTACTAAAGTCACGCCTATCATCTTGCTATCTTTCCGTGTGCCGTCCGTAAGAATCCGGTAGTTCGGAAAGTTGCATGTACTGAACAGTGTGAACTGAGACATCTAGCCGCGTAATTGTGGGACGCCATCTTAGAGCAACTGGACTGAGTGAGGCGGCTAATTATCGGGCTACGAAAGTGACATCCACCGTCTATCGTGTCTGTGCTTGAAGGTACTGCAGTGAGACGTGCTAGAGAAGGTTTCAGTGTTATGAGAGAAACCTTAAAAGTTCTAATTCTAAGGAAACCAAAGGAACAGTGAAGAGTTCGTCTCGGGTCTCGTGTACCGTGTAACACCGTGTATCATCATATCCTGGGGTACCGTGTCAAGTGGAAGGGCATGGTACCACATCCCTGCTGTTGTGCGCGCACCCTGGTCTGCGTAAGCCGGCGTGTCCGCGCCACCTGGTCTTTGTGTGCGGAGCTAACCCCGTGGTCTAGGACCCTGTGCTCCAACTGACCACGTGTAGGAAGTGAGGACGCCTACATCATCATCCAGCAGCAACAGTGGGAGTGTGAGGGTGACGTGTATGTGTGTGTATGTAGCAGGCCCGCATGATTGATGTAAGTACGCTGTTTCCGTTTTGGGTAATAAAACTCTGAAGCTGGGTTCGCCCCCAGTGTTCCGTCTGTCCTCTGTCCCTGTGACCACCTGGTGAGGTGAATGGGAAATGGAGACGTGTGAGTGTACCCTGTTTGCCGTCATCAAGTTGAGGTTGGGCCCAGCTGTGATTTTGACATGTGTGAGGACACCTAGAGACACGGTAGAGTAAAGTGAGTTATTTGCTGCTATTTTCTCTATGTGCCGTGTATGTAATTCGCTGTAATTTGATTCCCTTTTTCAGCAGTGAAAGTGGTAACAGGGAGGTTTCCCTTGGTTATAAATTTTACTGTTGTGTTGTGGTAAAGTGTGAATTATTGGTGGATAATTTACTGGGGGAAGTCATTTAAAAGTTTTGCCGTGAGTGGCAAGGATGTACTGTATTGTACTGTGTTGTACCGTGTGTAAACCGTAGACAAGTTTGACCTTGGTGGAAGGCGTTGTGTACTGTGAAGGATTCCGTGAGAATTAAAGTCAGTTAACGTCACCGGGGGGTCACGATTTACTTAACGAGGTCACTTGTTCGTTGAACATTGTTGTGATTAACGTAGAGACGTGTAAAGGCAACAGTCACAGTGAAATTCACGCAGTGGAGGAATTGTCAAGTGAAGACTAACGTAGTGTTAACGATTTAACGAGCTGTTGTTAATTGATTGGTTAACGTAAGGGGTTGACGGTCTGTTATGATCGGAGTCAATTGCGCTGTAATTAAGCTACTGTAATTCGTTGGACTGATCAGCTCTGTCTGCAGACAGAGTGATTAAGCACTCGTAACTAATTAAAGAGAATTAGTAACTACCACTTAGTGAATTCACCAGGTGTTGATGTTGTTGTTTACACGGAGTGTCTTGTAACCTTGTGTGTGGTACAGTAGTCTACCCTCGTTAAGGTAATCTTGTCGTAAGACCAGAAGTGAACTGTCAGTTGAGAGACAGTACGCTTTGTCAATACTCGTCTGAATTAATAGGCTGTTGTATTCAGTAATTAATTGGGAATTACTCACCGAATGCTTGACTTTCAAGTTGATGTAATTAATTGATTTACGAATTATTGCTGCCATATAAGTGTCGTTGAGACACGTGTGTGTTAACGTAATTGTTTAAATTCAATTAGAGTAACTTTTGTTGTTGATTGTCCTGAGAGACAAGTGTTAACGTAAGATTTTTATAAGGGGTTATCATTCTTGGATTAACTGCCTTGTTACTTGGTACCTCGTTGAGGGCAGCGAGTGCCAGTCAGGTTTTGTGATTAGAGTATTGGTTCACTGGGAAGCCGTGACAATATTGACTGCAAGCTTGCGTCACCAGTGGCACCACTTTGTTCAGTTAGTGTCTTTGTTCAGTCAGCGATGAGTCTGGCCCTAGCTTCGGTAGGGGACGGACGTGTTGCCTAGGCGCTCCAGCAGTTGGTAGTGTTTACCAGTTCGGCTGGTTGGGGGCGGGTGTGTCTCTGCTCACCTGTGCTGACGTGGCATTGCGATGGGGGTCCCTCTCCCCCCTGTCGTCCGGGCTCAGTCTGTGGGACTCGAGTTCTCTGTGCGGGCCGGTTACCCGGAGATTGCGCTGGCTTGTGATTTGCTCTCTGTCCCTGTATTTGAGATTTATGGGGTCGAGTTGGTAACGGCTCGTAGGGCGATTGTGAAATTCACAGAGGAGGTGGCGTATCGCGATTTTCTCCGGCGATACGAGGGGCGGACATTACCCCTGCCAGATGGTGCGGGCACTGTAACCCTCTCTGATAGAAGTGGTGCACTTACGTTAGTGTGCATGGGGCTCCCTTGGAGTTTTCAGAGGGTCTGCTACGGCGGTATTTCGGCCGGTTTGGCGCAGTAGTTAGTGTGAGGGTGAACGTGGTGTCCTCCAGTCCTCTTAAGGGTGTGAGGACTGACATTCTCACCCTGGGCATGAGACTCCGGGCGGATATTCCGTCCTCTGTGCGCCTTATGGGGTACAACGTTCGGGTGTTTTACGCTCGTCAGCCCCGGACGTGTTATCGTTGTGGTCTTTTGGGCCATCTGGCTGCTGCCTGTTCTGCGCCTGCCATTGCACCAGTGAATCTCTTCAGTAAGGAGGATTTTCCGCCGCTACCTGTGGGGGATGATTCGGTGGATGTGGACGTCTCTTCGGCTGAGGAGGTGCCCTCTGTTTCAGCTGTTCCTCCGCCTGTTGCGCGCCCTGTTGTTGTCGCCTCTCCTCCGGTGGTTGTGTCCTCACCTGGTGCTCAGCCTGTTCCGGCTGGTGTTCCTGAGCCTCTTCCGTCTGCCGTCTGCTCGGGCCCCTCGTCTTCCAGTTCTTCCTCTGCTGCGTCTGTCCTGGTCCCTGCACCCTCGCCGTCTGTGCTGGGTGATGGGGTGGCTGCGAAGCCTCCTGCTGTGTGTGGTCCGGTTCCCGCTGTGGTAGAAGCTGCTGCCGTTCTGTGTCGGGCGTCGGTTCGTCCGGCTAGTGGTGCCCGTGCCTCTGGTTCTGCTTCCGGCTCTGACGATATCCGGCCGGAGCCCAAACGTTCCAGGCGTTCGTCTACGGCCTGGGCTGATGTTTGGGACTTTAGTGACTGTGGGTCTTCCGGTGTTGACGGGATGGATCCGGCTGAGTCGTTTTCTCCGCGGTTGGTGGTGGCGGAGGTTTATGTGCCTGCTGGTGCTGATGCCCGTGTCTCGGGGGTGTCTCCTGTTTCTTCCTCGCCCGGGGGCTCTCCGCAGTGGGGTGTGGTGGCTTCTGCTGCCAGGGATGGTGCGGATGCTGGTGCTGGGCGTGGCCTGGTGGTGACTTTACGTAAGGATACGCACCGCCGTGATTCCCTGCAGTCGTCTGGTGGTGTGCCCATGGCCGCTGGTGCCCCTGTGGTCGTGCCCTCTGTTGAGCCCTCTGTCGAGCCCCCTCCTGCGGTGTTGTACCTTGAAGACCTGGAGGCCCGGGTTGCCGAGTTCCTGCTGCTTGAACAGCCGGAGGACTTTTCTGGTGGACGGGTTCCGGGTGTATGGGATCGGGTGGCGGCTACTGGCGTCCGGAGGGACACCGTGTGGGTTCCACGTCTGCGAGTGTTTGTTTCCGAGGTTCTGGTTCGCATGGCGCCCCCGGTGATAGGTCACGCCTCCTGGACAACGTGGCTGCTTTGGGAGGCGTTCAATGTGCGGTTTCCACCGGATATGTTTCCGGGCAAATATGTACGCTGATTTCATGTTACTGTAGTTGTTGTTTTTGTTGGTATTCTTGGTTAGTTGGGTGCTGTGCGAAGTGTCTTGTTATGTTTCTTGATGTACTTTATGTTGTGTTTTATTCCCGGTCCTTCTGGCCAGTGCATGTATGTTGTTGTGTTTGTACCTGTTTTGTTTTCTGGTTTGCGTGGTTTGCTTGTTTATTATTATTGTTTATTTTGGCCTCGCCCTTTGTTTGTTACGGGGCGGATGGTTTGGTGTGAGAGTTTTTATTCCTGTATTGTTTCTGTGCTGTACGTTTGACCTGGTGTTTTCATATTGATTTACCTGTTGTACGTGTTCGTTCTTTATGTTTTGTTTGGAATGTATTGTGATTATCCTGTTATGTTTCCTGTTATGCCTCTTGATGTATATTTTGTTTTATGAAGGTTTTGTTTTGTGATGTTACTGTGAATGCTAGTTTGCCATTGTATTATGTTTTGTGCCTTGATGTATGCTGTATTTTTCTATGCATTTATTGTGTTTTGTTGTGCTATGCTGTCGGCCCTTCTGGCCGGTGGTCTATTGTTTTATTTTGTTCTGTTCTGTATTCTGTGTTGTTTTTATTGTATTTAAATTGCATGCTTTGCATGTAAAAATAAAAAAAAAATTGTTCAGTTAGTGTCATTGTTCAGTCAGCGACGACGGGATAAGGAGACCGTGGGTCCATCAGGCTGTTGATTAGCTGTTCTTGAATGTGCCACTGGAGTGACAGTAAAGTAACGTAAATTCACTGTGTAGTAGTTTTAGTTATTGTTTTGTGAATAAATTGTTTGTTATAGAAAACGGTCGTTTACGTCAAACCTTTCAATATTACTGCCCCACATTTCATGTTCTGCAACGCTTTGCCAGCTTATGTTCATATCAAGTCTGTATCTAAAGCTCGAGTCCATTGCACAGTACCACACTTCTATAAATAAGAAATGAGAATCCGTCGGCTACCCTTTATTAGTTGTCAAACTAGGAGGAGCCAGCGACCTAAGTGACAGGTGTTACCCGGGTGGTTTCGCCTGGCGGTTTGCTCCCGCAGCCCCTTGATCTTAGGCTTTAAGATTAAATATCTGCCACTGGCAGCTCTTGCTGTTTAAAGAGACTGGTGTCCCAGCAACTACGTACCGGGCAACGGATTCCAGTGTCTCAACAGGAGAAGCTGAACGAGAGCACACACGACGGCCGTTAGGAGAGCGATGGACATCCGCCTGCACCGACAGGCGGCGGGAAGAGCCGATAGATGGAGGAAGAGGATGGGAAGGAGGATCGGAGGGAGACGAGGAAGAAGACACAGGAGATATGACAGACCAGGTAGAAAGAAGGGGAACCCCAGGCAGAGGACCATGAGCGGGACCCCTCAAGACAGAACGCAAAGGAACAAAGGAGGGGGCAGAGGGCGTATCAGACTCCAAGGCCCAGAAACGGTTGTGAGTCTGAGGAAGGAGGGAAGGACGAGGAGAGGAAGAGCGCAACACACAAGCATAAGAGACGTTAGCATAAGGCGGGAGCCGGCAAACCTGGCGCCTCGCCTCAGGAAAAGATAAACCCCGGTGCTTCAAGTTGAGGACGGCCGCCTCAAGCTTGTAATGGATACAGGCACGGGAGAAGGTAGGATGGGCCTCACAGCAGTTGAGGCAGCGAGCTTGGGAAGAAGTGCACTCCGACTTAGAGTGACCTTCACCCCCACGCAAAGGACAGAGAGAGACAGTCCCAAAGCAGCGGAGGGCACCATGCCCAAACCTCCAGCACTTGTTACAAAGTCGAGGAGAAGGAATATACTCCTGGACAGAGCACCTAGCACCAGCAAGAATGACAGAGGATGGAAGGGTCCTACCATCAAAGGTGATCTTCACAACACGAAGGGGTTGACGTCGACGACCACGAGGGGAACGAGTAAACGAGTCAACCTGGAGGACAGAACGGCATTGTGCATCAAGGATATGCCGAATATCATCGTGGCAATCCTGCAGATTCCGAACACCGGTTGCAACATGGGGTGGGAGGAGAATAGTGTCAACACTGGCATTCATCCGAACGTTCTTGGAGACCCGAACAGGGATCTCGCCAAGGCAAGATAAGGCAGCCAAGCGGAAAGCTGCATCCTGAGAAGGAGCAGCAACGACACGTGTACCAAGACGAGTGGGGTTGAAGGTAACAGACGCATCCACGGAATCTACAAGATGCCGGTGAAGGCAGAAATCGTCAGGAGGCGCAAAATCAAGAGGGAGGAGATCAAAGTATTTGGCCCATGAAGCGGGACCAAACAAGGCCTGATACGCATCAGTACGGGAAGGAATCGAGCGAGTGCGGCCGGGGCGCGAACAGCGTTGAGAACCCCCAGAGAGAGAGGGGTCAAAAGGCGCAGTAGTCACAACGAGAGACTTAGCCGCACCAGGGGACGAAGTGGTCACCACTGGGGGCTGGAGGCTCAACCCAATCACAGAGGAGGGAGGGGAGCTGGGGGAAGAAGTCAGGATGGTCAAAGGAGGAGCAAGGTCGGGGCCCAACGCAGCGGAGGCTACAGAGCCCGGTCTTCCAAGACAGGCCGACTCGGGGGCTTGGTCGCCCACCCCACGACCCCGACAGGGTACATCAGAAACATTTAACGACATAGTTACGAAGAGTGATAAGTTCATTCACGAATGTGGCCCCATACCCACCATGGAGCCACAATTAGAGGCAGGACACCCAACAGGCTGTCCTGCCTCTAATTGTGGCAGGACACAATTATCATGCCGGGGCCCCCTAGGGGTGCGTCATGAGTATACGCCCCACAAACGCCACCTTAAGAACCGTCAGTCCATTGAGATCGGGTTCAGCGACGAAAGGGGGATTGACAATAAAAGGTTCCCCTCGCTCGAGACGTTGGGTACAACAGTTCTACGGGTGCAAGAGTATGCCTCCTCAAGCACCCGGGCGTCAAAATAGAAGAAGTCCAAAGAAATAATTCAAAACAAGCAAAAGGTCAGCAGGAAATGACAAGCAGATAGGAGAAGAGGGGGGAGAAAAACGAAACCTAATGAAAAGGAAAAGCGACCTGGCACAATTAGAGAAGACAGCAGCAGGAGTGCAAGGCCATAAAAGGACAGAGGACTGTTCCACGGAACATCACACTCCGGCAGCCGTCCACGAAGCCCCCTCACGACGCCAACGGGCCGGATGGGGAGGGGGCAATCGGGAAGAGGAAGAACACAGAGAGAACGTGACCAGCCACCACGCTACTCGGACGCCATTAGTACCGTGCAACAGAGATCTACGTTTCGATCTTGCTAACAGTTTGTATTTCGCTCCCACGACTAACAGAGCAGTGCCACGTCACTTGGCACATCTAGGAGGTGTCTCAGGAACCAATAATTACTCCAACCCACAAGTAACGTCTTATCATGACAGCTGAAGACGAGGGATCTGGAATCGTTCCTACATCAATGGATACTCAGCCCGGCAACTAACCATTTCTAAACTATAATATTGTGCACATTTTTATATTTAGATTAATTGTCGTTAGGCTGTGAAATTGCCAACAAAATCCCATACGTTTAATTTCCAAATTTATTCTGCTTTATTGGAATATAAATTGCATAATTATTTACTTAAGATCTCTGCAATAATAATAATATTCTGTAGGAATATATTTCGTAATTCAGGATGTACTTGTAGTTACCATTAGTGGATTTCTACAATGTAATTGCCTTCCAGCTCTGAGTCGACGTCAACCGAGGTGCTAGGCTTCCCCACCTTCACGTGCAACAATTTACCCCATGCAAAACGTCGTCGGTGGAGCGTGGCAACTGATGACACCTTTCTAGTTTTACAGCTAAGCTGTTCATGTTTATCCGTAGTAATAACTCTGTAGTTATATTAGTGATCTCCCGAGATCAATTATACTAACCCATTGATTTACCATATACTGTACTATTCTATCCAGTAGTATATTGAGGTGCATTTACCTCTGATTAATGTTATATAATCAACCTTATTTACTTTCATAATTTATTTACTCTGGCGAAGAACCAGCATCAGAATAATGCTAGGGATGCATTAATCTTTTAGCATGTAACCCCCCAATTTTGTGCAAGTTAATTTGACTCCCTTTTCATAAGAAATACAGTTTCACTAAGATCCATAGGACACTAGTTCTTAGTATCAGTTTAATCCATTGTCTCATTTTGTTTTCCACTTTTTCTCAAAAAGTGGTGGTCCTTCACAGCTATCGAATTATTTTCTTTTAATTACAAAATATTGGTGTCAGATTTTCCCACACCATTTGGGGTAAGGATCTCCTCATGATTGGAGCAACCCTTGCTTTTGATGTGAGCAAAAATGATTGTGTACTATTAACTAAGTAGGCTGCAGCTCCGTACGCTTTACCAGAGGCATCGCAGAAGACGTGCAAATTGGTGGGCAAGTTTTGTCTTGAGGCATTACGAGGAAATTTCAAAACACGTAATTGATTGAAATCCGTTGTGAGTGTTTGCCATTTATCTTGCAACTCAATTGAGAATGGATCATCCCATCCCATATTTTTCTGCCAGCATTCCTGCATGAGGAGTTTGCTCTTTATTAAAATAGGCTAAGTAAGCCCAAAGGGTCAAATGGTTGAGTGACATACGAGAGCAATTTTCTCATGGTGAGGGGTGAATTATTTGTTTATACTAACTTGACATTCATCTCGGCGGTAACTGTGTTCCATTCCATGCCCAAAACTTTTAATTGATTAGGCTCCCGATAATCAGGAAACACTTTCTCGGTCATCTGGTTTAATTGTTTATTGTTTGAAGCCCATGATTGCAGTGGCATATTGGCTCCGAGCAACTCATGTTTAGCCTCATGGTAAATTTCTACCAATTTAATTTTGTCATTAGTAGTTACCTGGAAGTTGTCTATGTACAAGTTGTCACTAATTTTGGCTTTGTAAGGGCTATTCGAATTCTTCAAATGTGTATCTAACATTGCTTGAAGTAGAAACGGTGAAGAGGTAGCCCCGAATAGCACAGCAGCAAACATGTAGGTGATGATGTCATTATTAGGAACCTGTGGGTCCTTGATCCAGAGAAATTTGGTAAAAATCACGAGCCTCTTCTTGTAAGCCTATTCTAAGGAAAGCTTTACTGATATCAGCAGTATAAGCGAAAAAACCAGTGTGGAATCGTAAAAATACATCTTGCAGCCTTTGTGTTTGGCTAGGTCTTGTTTGGAGACACTCATTCAAGGACATGCTGCTTCCTTTACTGTGGCACTGCAGTTTAGGACTATTCGTATCAGTGTCGTCACTTACTCTTTTACTACAGAGGGATGGGGTAAATAGTGATCTGTCTTATGGTCATCATTATCAACAACTTCAATAAATTTACTGTCGAGATGTTGTTGAATTAATTGGTGATACATATTTAATTTATCAGGCTGTTTCTGAAGCCGTATTAATTGAGACTTTAATTGAGAGGCTGCCGTGAAATAATTAAGTGGAAGTTGGGGATGATTCAACTTCCATGGTAGTCTCACCCAGTATTGTTTGTCTTTATAGACAACTGTATCCAGATATTGCTGATAAGTCCATGTATCATCAGGACTTGGTTTGTCAGGGACAATACCTAAAGTGTCTAGATTCCACAATTTAAATACAGGTAGATCATACTCATTATCATCAGATATGTCTCTGAACTATAGGGGTGACAGTTCTGAGCCTAGTCACGCCACTATTGAACTGTTTGGTAATTGACACAGATTTTTGTTGGAAAAGCACCAGTCCTGTCAGCAATTTGCCTCCAGCTGATGACAACAAATTCATTCCTAGTTGTTGGGTGCATCCCGTAATAAATCTGTAATAATAGTCGGCTCCAATAAGGATACCAACGTCTGTGAGGCAATCAGAATTTATTTTATAATCCGCTAGCCTCATGCGGTTATGTCTGAGATGTTTTACAATGTGAGCAAGCCCTGTAACCTGTAGGTCTGAAGGAAGCTTGTCCACTACTACAGCTTGTATTGAGTTAGTGGAAGATCCGAGTCATACCAGTAACTTGACTACTTGGTATTCACGAGGTCCACTATTTGTCAAGAAACCAGAGATGTTTACTTTCACACGTTTGGCAGGTTTTAATTTCAACTGCTCAACTAAATGTTGTGTGATAAAAGTCTTCTGGGAGCCTTGATCGAAAAGATCTCTCGTATTAACTCTAGACTTCTTGTTAACCAGTTTAAGTTGTGCTGCAGGCAGAGTAGTATTGTTGCCTGACTCAGTTGCAAGTACATTAATTTCTTAGTGTACTTTGCAGTATTGAACTGTGGTAGAATTCGTAGAATCCTCCCAAAGTGTTGTAGATTGTGATTGAGATGGTGCCTTTCTACATTAGGCATAATGATGTGTACCCTTGTTTCAGCTACTGCACAATCGTAGAAGGACTACACATTTACTAGGTTCATTAGAACCCATGCACTTTGTGTATCTATACAATTTTTGCAGGCGTTTAATCCTAGAATTAAAGTTAGGATAAACATTACATTTATAAGTGACATGCTCTTGTTCACATAACAGACACTTTCTCTCTCTTGCTGAGTTTGTTTTCTTGGTAGACACATCAACTACAGTCTCAGAGGGAAATACCTATGTTACCACTCCTCTTTCCAGTTGATGGAGCAATCCTAGTCTTAAATTTACTAGACATTCAAAGTCGGTTTTGGTTTAACTGAATTATCAGTATTAGGTTGCTTAGACTCAGGTTTAATTGTATCATGAGTTTTTAACCTGTTAACCGTGATTCTTAACCCCTCAAATATTTGATCGAGAGTGAGAAACTCGATTTTGATGTGTGAGCAGATTTCTGCTAAAATGTTTCGAGGTAATTTCCTCTGTAAAAGCAACTTAATAGACCATTCAGAAGCTGGTACATTAACTTTAGTACCTAACGCTTTCACTAGTGACTCTACTTCCAACCTAAAGCTTTGAAGGGAGTCTGGTCGGTATTTGGTGCAATTCAGATCCAACAATTGATAATACAGGTTAGCTATACATAACTCTTTGTTGCAATAATTCAACTTTAACAGTTTGATAGCTTCCTCATAATTACTCTCAGTGAGAGCTAAGTTATTTATGACCTTTTTAGCCTCCCCTTTGAGAAGGCTGTTCAGGTAAGAAAATTTTAGCCTCCCCTTTGAGAAGGCTGTTCAGGTAAGAAAATTTAGAAACCTTATCAATAGAAGGTTTTGCATGTATATGGACTTCAAATGAAATCCAAAATGTTTCCCAGTTTTCTTCATCCAGTCCTGCAAATGTAGGCACGTCTAAAGTAGGTAAACAGGCCTCAGGTAGCTGTACACTGGATTGAGACACAGTAGTATTTGCATTTAATTTATGTTGACTTACTATATTAAGTAGAACATTAAACTTATCTTGGGTGTCATTTTCATATTGAGATGTTTCAGCTATAGCTTGATCTATTTCATCAGGCTCAGCTTCTGCTGTATTTAGTATATCGATATAAGAACTGATTGTAGATTTGACTTGATCAAATTTGTGATCAGCTACTCTCAGTGATATTTCTAATTGATTGTAATCAATGGGAGTTGCTTTAGATAATGCTTCAAAATTATTGGTCAGTCTTGTTAAGTGACCTTTAAGGCCAATATAGGTTCTCCTTAATTTCTCAGGAGTAGCCATGGTGGCTTTAAGTTCAAGTTTCATAGGACTTGAATAAGTGTTGCTAATGTAGCTTGGGTACTTACTCATTAGTTGGCAAATAATTTGAAGATACCTAAATTATTCTGGCTAAATTGTACTCTACCTCATTCTGGGGTTAAATGCACCTACCTAACTACAAGTAGCTAAGATTTGAGTGATACTTGAATATCACTATTGGAATTTCTCCTGGCTAGCTCTTCATTATCACCATTCGATGGAATAGTGAGCATTCAGTAGCACTCAAAAATATACACAAAAAAAGTGAATACACAATAAATGGTTTATATATCCCACCCTAATCAGGGTCAGCACAATAGTAAATATAATGTACTTAGAACCCACCCTGTTTTAGGGTCAGCACAATAGTAAATAATATAATGTACACTACTGACTAGTTCTAGACAAGTTGAATAATTTCTACTAAAGAAAACTACTAAGTTATTTAGTCTACATATGTTCTTAACTCAGCACAGTCACAGTCTAAATTACTTCCCAGTAAAGGTTGGCATAAAATTAATTAACGGTGCAGTAATGTGAATATAATTGTGCTGTGTTTTTGGGTTTTTAGATTTTGTAATATATAAATGTGCACTTGCACACACAAGTGAAAATTATGAAATATATACAGCTAATTTTGGCTTGCTAGCTACAACCTCTTGTCATGGTTGATTGTGTTGACCAATTTTTCAACTACATGTGACCTAGACTCACCTGACAGGTGTACACCATCTCTTGCCAGGTTTTGCCTGTATAGTCTGGTTGTAAATTGTATATAAGTTATAAGCTGTTGCTCCTGGTGACCTGAAGATTCTTTCCTCAGTGTGAGGTACAGGTCTGAGTGTTGTGGGCAACTGACTGTGTCCCACTAGTGCCACCTTATGCATGAGGTATAGACAAGCAAATATTATAAATTGGTGTGGGTTAGGCTAACATATGTTATGCACTGTTGGTAACCACAGATAAGGAAATATGTTTAACCTAAATTACTACACAATGAGATTAGTAATGATTAATTATAATTCATCCAGTTCGAAGTCGACCAAAATGTTGGGCATCTGGGACTTTAACTCAAATGTAAGAATATTTAATTAAGAGAATCAATATACTCGAAGGACCACCCACTTTTGACAAAAGAGGGAAAACAAATAAAAGAATTATAAGACAAACACTGTAGAACCAGTGCCTGTGTATGTTAGATTATTTAACACTTATTAAAAGAGAATGAATGGACTGTAATAATAATTAATTGAGAGTTAAAATCCTCAAACATCAACATTGGGGGATATTACTAGAAATTCATATATATCTAGGAACTGGTGTGGGTCGTCACTTCAGTTCATTAATGATCTAGAGGTTATCTTGAGATGATTTCGGGGCTTTAGTGTCCCCGCGGCCCGGTCCTCGACCAGGCCTGCACCCCCAGGAAGCAGCCCGTGACAGCTGACTAACACCCAGGTACCTATTTACTGCTAGGTAACAGGGGCATAGGGTGAAAGAAACTCTGCCCATTGTTTCTCGCCGGCGCCCGGGATCGAACCCAGGACCACAGGATCACAAATCCAGCGTGCTGTCCTCTCGGCCGACCGGCTCCCTATGGGTGATGTTAGTAAACGTTATAGAATCTTGAATTGAATGTAGATTCTAAAAGATTATGAGATAATAAAAGATCAAATCTATGAAATATTACCAAATCCTAGAAAATAATAAGTGCAAACTTATTGAGCAGTAAATTATTGACTTATATTACTCCTCTTGAATATTATATGCATAAAAACATATTAGAAATAATAATGGTAATAGTCAAATATTCTGCAAAATGTGACTTATGGGTTAGCTGTGAGACGACTTCACTAAACCCATTTCACTACTCATAGTCGTGATCACATCGTCCAAATAAGGAAGAAACACCTGTGGTGAACATCGTAGGTGGAGGAAGGAATGCTTGGTTCGTCCTCGCCTACACGCTGTAATCAGGGAAAATTGAATAACATTTGACTAGGCTAGAAAATTATTCCAATATTCACAGAAATTGGAAAATAAAGTTGAATGAAACTAACGTTGTTTGTGGTCGGTGTATATCCTAATGACAGGCTACCCACAGTAATAAACTATAGAATGATGCATCAAACTACAATATATACTTAACGTAGGTATATTGGAACACTTAGGCCTGCCGGTATCACTTCTGCCAGTCCCAGACGTTCACTGCTGTGTACGATTAATTGCGGGATGTGACTGTCTTTGTAGACGCGTAATTGAACAGGTTCTAGTACTGTACGACCACGTGATCTTGATACAATGGCTGCCGTCTGTAGAGGCACGTGCACACGTCACGGAGCCCTATGCTTGAAAGACGCCTCCCTCATGCCCCGACGCCCGATCACGCATGTGCAGAGATGCTCATAGCGATCCCGGACTTAAACCAATTCGGTTTACTATAAATTATTTGGGGAAACGAAGGAGTACAATTTAAACTATCGTCACCAATAAATATATTGGATAATAATACCTTTTCTCGTAAGGCAATTGATCTAATTAACATTGCACAAATTGAACGAGAAGGGTTGAAGTGTATTTATTTTACGCCACAGTAATATTTTACTGGAATAATTAATTTGGTTAAATAGTCGAGCTCAGTACGCATAAGCATGCAAAATTGTTATTTCTTTCATAATGAACAATAATTTTAGAAAGAAAGAGTAATTAACTGAACTCTATATATCTCCAACATGTGTGGGAGACTTCATAATTATGCCTTACTATGGAAACGCTAAGGCTATTAACTTTACGTGTTAGTGTTATTAGTAAATATTAATATTAGGAGTTAAGGAAAATAATCTGTTGGTTATTTCCAACAACTGCTACATGTGCTTACCACAGAATTCGTAACTCGAGGGCATTCAACTCCGGCCCTCCAAGATGGCGTCCTCTAAGACGTCCAATAAAGTTTCTTTAAGACTGCCTCACAGCTCTTCTGCTCCTAACTTGAGTACACGGAGTCGCCCAGCAGGCTCCACAACTCCACAGCAGGTTCCGCCTGCTTGCTTCCTTCCTCTTGAAGAAGCAACAGAAATAGAGTTCCACAAAGGCACGACCGACACACTTCGAGATCGCCTCTAATTATTAAAATCACAGAGAAATGGTGTACAAAGGACTCTTATAGCTTCCTCACACTTGACATCAAGTAGTCTTCATTTCAACACTAATACAGGAGACGATATTCTCCCTCTTCTCAGGAGATCAAGAAAGTACAACCAACTCTGACGACTGCTGTAGCTCAAGTGAGGTCACTACGCCATGCTAGTGTCACGTCATGTCTCCAAAGTATCGACATCTCATTTCCTGTCACTTATTTAAATGCCCATTCTCTGCTAGCTAGTATTCTTAAATTATTCACTGACGTGTATTATATATTTTATATATACATCTTTCCTCTGACCTCTCAATCAGGTCCAGAATGCAGAATAACTCTCACTGGGGTAGACTTGTTCCACCCAGGCTACCTGGAGTCATAACATTATATAGGTTCTTTAGCACGGCTATTTTCAATTACAATACTGAATAACGACCTGAATTTATAATTTATGAATTAACAACACAGAAGATTGTGGTCTTCCCAAGCGCCTGACCTCCTTGACCCAAGAATAGTCATGATGACAGCCGAGCCAGATCGAAAGATTCCCCTATTCTAAATGACATGAACTGTCTCTTTGACAACATACAAGACTGGATCTTTACTCTAAATTCATGTTAAACAAACATAAGTACTTAAACAAGAGATGTTATTACTACCAGATTCTTTAAGGCATGAATTCTTCTAAATTGATGAATCATCCTCACAAGCAAGATATGACAATCGTGCTTGAACCCTCCAGCGCTCTGATCCTCCCTGGGAATGAACAATTTACCAACTCCCAGGTACCAAACTCCCTTTGCCTCTCAGAACTAGAATATGCTCCTGTTATTCATTACAATACATTTAAATACAAGACTACATCACCTAAATTGACATTTAAAATGTTACAACCCTCTGTGCAAGTAGATTTAATAAACCTTGTCTTTTAATAGCATAAAAACATGATATCTTATCCTAACCAATTACTTTATAGCAAATAATTTTAACCACTGCCTCAAATAAAATATATCCCTCCTAAAAATCACTACATTGAGCAGATTGCATCACGATAACCATAAAAATGCAGATCCCAGCACATGCATCTTTACAGTCAGGCTGACAGTCCAGCACATGCATCTTTACAGTCAGGCTGACAGTCCAGCACATGCATCTTTACAGTCAGGCTGACAGTCCAGCACATGCATCTTTACAGTCAGGCTGACAGTCCAGCACATGCATCTTTACAGTCAGGCTGACAGTCCAGCACATGCATCTTTACAGTCAGGCTGACAGTCCAGCACATGCATCTTTACAGTCAGGCTGACAGTCCAGCACATGCATCTTTACAGTCAGGCTGACAGTCCAGCACATGCATCTTTACAGTCAGGCTGACAGTCCAGCACATGCATCTTTACAGTCAGGCTGACAGTCCAGCACATGCATCTTTACAGTCAGGCTGACAGTCCAGCAATTACCCAATGCCTCTGAAAACCAAAACATCCTATCCTCTGACCTGATATGACTAAATGCAATATCCCTAATCTTTCCGCAAAATCTAGCTAGCAAAAATCATTAGCCATCCACGTGTTCCATTTAGAACATAAGACAACAATTTAAAAAACTTATTGAATTTCAGTCTTCAGGAGAGGAACACTGAACTCCTCAAAGTTCATCTATGTGTTCCACTCACCCTTTTATTCACAATTTAATATACACATGACATTCTCTGAGCTTATCCAAAAAAATACAATATGTCTTTATTAAATATTCTACTAACTACTATTACAGGTCACAACAATAAAATGTGCACCCTCGACCAACTAAGAGTGTCAGTGTTTATTTGGTTCGCCCCTCTTGCTTCAAAACATAAAACAAGAATTGACACAAAATTTTTCTAGTTCCTCTTTTTCTAGGTAACGTGCAATGTCGTCACACTAAACAGTTTTATGTTAAAAAATTTTGTGTTTCCTTCCTCCAGAATTTTACCATACTAATTTCCTTGATTTCAACATTTAAACACTATTTTTCCAGACTCACGTTCCTAGGTATTCAGAAACATTATATTAATACCATTAAGCATTTATAACATTTACTTTTACTTGTCCCCAATTGTTCACGAACACACAAAAAAATCGGCAATGATGTAAGAAGACTGACGTGTAGTCGATGTCGTTCTGGCTTCTTCCAATCGTTGATGTAGTGATTCCTGGTCCTCTTGTACTCCATTCCAGTTTCCGACAGTCTTGATAGAAATTTGATAGCAACAGTTGACCACAGTAGAGCAGGACTGGGCGTACTAACAGTGTCTCACGACGGAAGTGGTGTCAGAGGGTTGTTGAGGCGGGTGGTGTGTTTACAGAACAGTGGTGTGTTTGTTTTATTGGCTTGGATAACGACTTTAGTCATCATGGCTCACGTCGTCTCAGGCGTTTCTTGATGTCACAAGGTTACTAGGCCATAAACACCATTTCTGAATACCCTCGTACCGTTGACTTAAGGCCCAAGAAGGCAATTTTGCGTCCTTCTATGGCCATTCACGGTACTCTGAAGGGAGTCCGTGCCCTTATCCCTGTGACCGCCTTTGTTCTGCATTACTGTTATCCAAACGACGTAATCATCGACCTTCCGACGAGAAAATGAGTACTGCTACTGACTCGTTCCTTCACTGACCTCTTCTACAAGCATTTCTGGTCTGGCTGCAGTCTTGACGACGCAGTTGGTGGGTAGTGATGACAACGAGACAGCTACCACCCGATGGTGTTAAACGTTAGACATCTGGTGACTGCTTCAATGTGGACAGCATACTGGCCCTGACAACCTCGTTAGTGACGCGAGATGTCGGCCGGGTGACTGGTGTAATTTCACCCACCCCGAAGTAACCAATTGGCAAGTAACTGGGTCTTGTGGGGGAGGACTTTGTGTAACATGCCTCCCCCCTTGATCTTCTCAGACTAGGGTGGTCATCCCACCCTGCTAAAGAGACCTTGGGTTCACGTGTGACTGGGACAACTGGGCAGGTGTACAATTCAAACCTGGGAAAAGACAGACAACAACATGGCGGAAGCATGAATATAACTCTGGGTTTGTTGAAAGTTGGAAACCCCAGAGCAAGGTAAAAGTCTGCTTCCTGAGTTAAGCACAGTTAATAAATCCACAACATTGCCTCTACAGGAAAATTTAATGAATTTTAAATGATACTAACTAAGGGAGTTACTTTAACTTTTACTGTACAGTGCAAGATCTTGTTACCATGGGGTGACGAGAGTGCACTTAACTACTGAAGAGAGTTGACAGAGGGTCATCCTCTCCCCCTGACTCGTCACTTGAGTCATCAGTCAGCACCCCTGGGTCAAGAATTAGACTTGTTGGAGGCAATTCTAGTTCCTCCCTACCACGACAAATTTTCAACTTATTAATTTTAACAGTTTTTTCCTCCTGATCCTCAAATACTCCCATTATGACAAAATTTACACGGCCTGCTCTCTTAATTACTCTATACGGCCCCTGACTGGCGGATGGAGCTTCATTGACTCTCAAGACAAGGCTACCCTCCTTCAATTCCAGAGGCCTTCATTTCGTGTCATAATAGTGAGCATATCTATCCAGTGCTTTACTTGAAGCCACCGCTACAACCAAGCATTCCTCATTTTATTGAGAACATCTAAAGCATAGTCCTCTCCATATGCAACTTTATGTCAATTAAGCAGACCTGAAGGGAAATTGCATGATTGACCAGTGAACAAAAGAAGGGGTTGGGTATTAATAGACTGGTGGGATAGCAATATTCAAAGCTAGATGAACATAGGGCTGGTGTTCGTTCCATGAGCTTGCATCGCGTTCAGCAAGGATTGCAAGCATATCCTTAACTGGACGATTGGTACGTTCTGTCATCCCGTTCGCCAGAGGATGGTATGCTGTTGTAAAGGCTGAGGCTGTCTCCATTATCTTACAAACTTCCCTAAATATATTCCCATTAAATTCCTTACCTCGGTCAGAAACTAAAACTTTAGGTTTGCCAAAGGCAGTTACGAACCTATTCAAGAATGCTCGGGCAACAGTACGAGAATCGTTTTGAGCGATGCCGATCAAGGTGGTGTATTTGGATAGATGATTCACTAATACCAACACGTAATGATTGCTTGAATGGCAGAAATGGAGATCAATCAAATCGGCCCCCACTCGATCTAGAAGTTCCGAAATCTCTGGAAATTCTTGTAGTGGGGCTTGTATCTTATGAGCACCTTTTCTCTTCTGGCAATTAGAGCAACTCTTGACGTACTTAATTACCTCCGACAACATACCCGGAAAATAAAAGTGACTTCGCTTTCAAGTAAGTTTTATAAATCCCCGGGTGACCTGCAATCTTTGATGCGTGTGCCAGTTTTAATGCTTATGATCTTAATTCGTCTGGAATAACTAGGTGGAATATTGCTCGGTCTGCCTGACTATAAACATAACATATTACTACTTCCTTTAACATAAAGTCATGTGTTGGTAATTTACGGTTTTTGGAAGGATGTTTTCTTCCCTTCCAAATGTAAAATAATGTCCTTCCACCTGGGCTCGTTTATCTGGAACTCCCTCATCCTAACACTGGCAATACCCTCAATATTTACACTTACGTTATTAGCAGCAATGTTCCTGCTTAAGGTGTTTGGTACTACATGTGACGGTCCAGGCTTAAAAAGTATCTGGAATGAGTGTGCAGACAATTCATGAGACCAGCGCGACATCCGTAGGCCTGGGACTGTGTGGCCTGGGACTGTGTGGCCTGGGACTGTGTGGCCTGGGACTGTGTGGCCTGGGGCTGTGTGGCCTGGGACTGTGTGGCCTGGGACTGTGTGGCCTGGGACTGTGTGGCCTGGGGCTGTGTGGCCTGGGACTGTGTGGCCTGGGGCTGTGTGGCCTGGGACTGTGTGGCCTGGGGCTGTGTGGCCTGGGACTGTGTGGCCTGGGACTGTGTGGCCTGGGACTGTGTGTCCTGGGACTGTGTGTCCTGGGACTGTGTGGCCTGGGACTGTGTGGCCTGGGACAGTGTGGCCTGGGACTGTGTGGCCTGGGACTGTGTGGCCTGGGACTGGGTAGTCTGGATTGAGGATGTTGTTGGATGGGTTGGGGTGTTAAGGTTGGTATTGGTGTTGTGGTTGTGGGGATGGTTGAGGTTGATGTTGTGGTTGTGATGATAGTTGATCTTGATGTTGCGGTTGTGATGATCGCTGAGCTTGATGTTGTGATTGTGGTTGTGGTAAAGGTTGAGGTTGATATTGTGGTTGATATTGTGGTTGTAATGATAGTTGATGTTGTGGTTGTGGGTGTGGTTGTGGTTGATGTTGTGGTTGTGGGTGTGGTTGTGGTTGATGTTGTGGTTGTAGTTGGTGTGATGTTTGTGTTGATGGTTGAATTTGTTTTTTTGGTTGAAGTTGGTAAGATGGTTGTTGTTGATGTTGTGGTAGTAGTGTTGCTTGAGGTTGTGCCTGTTGGTAGTCTGGTACATATTCTGGTACATGTTGTTCTAATTGTACTGGTTGCGGGTCTTGTTACCCACTTTGCTGAGTGGGACGCCATACCACGTGAAACGACACTCCCTGTCCGTCACCCTGTAACCCTTGTTGGAGTGGAGTCGATGTTGTAGGTGGGGGAACCCACGACGGCTCTCTCCGTTCTTGGGACCAACCCACTAAGGACTCCCCACTAATATCCCCCACCTGAATGTGATTCCCCAATTACATTCAGGACACTTGGTGCCGTCGCCCGAGTGTCCCTGAGTCCACCTGTAATGTCAGCCAGGCTACCTGAGCGGCCTACCCGACACGGGTAATATCAGCAGGGGGGTCCATCCACGAAACGTGCTCCTCCCAGGGGCTCCTACTGACTAGGTCCCGTCTGGATTGAACATCATCGGAATTTCGTGGTGCACAATTCTCCTTGTAATCATCATACACCTCACACGTGAACCCGGGTTCCCACTACAACTGAGATTTTCACAAACGCTAGACTCAGAACTTTTCAACACAAATTCTGAAATTTTTTTCTCTTAATTCCTAAAAAAATGAACAAATTAAGTTGATTATTTGTGAGAATCATTTTAATTATAACAAATTTATGAAGGAGCACGCACTGCAATACCACCAGTTTCTAAAGGAATCCTCGGCCGCTGCATTTAAAAACTGAGCTGTGCAGCTTCTTTAAAAATAAGAATTATTACTTTAAAAATATTAAATTACTTGCTGTACCCGGCCACACCTTGCTGTGGCTCAGCAACCCTCCCCTATCTCCCAGTCCTCCCCACCATTCCCCCTCCCCCGTCCCCTCATCCTCCCAACAATTCCTCACTCACCCGTCCCCTCATCCTCCCAACAATTCCTCACTCACCCGTCCCCTCTTCCTCCCAACAATTCTCCACTCCCCCGTCCCGTCGTCCTCCCCACTATACCTCCCCTGTCCCGTCCCTTTGTCCTCCCCAACATTTCCCACTCCAGCATCCGTTCGTCCTTCTAACCATTCCCCACTCCATCGTCCCCTCCTCCTTCCCACCATCTCCCACTCCCCCATCCTCCCTACCATTCCCCTCTCCCCCGTCCCCTCGTCTTTTCCACCAATCCCCACTCCTCTGTCCCCTTGTCCCCCCCCACCATTCTCCATTCCCCGTGTCCCCACCATCACCAACTGCCCCGTCTCCTCGTCCTTCCCACTATTACCCCTCCCCTGTCCTCTCGTCCTCCCCACCATTCCCCACTCCCTCGTTTGATGCATTCCCAAACGATCTGATGTTCCCATCAGAAAATTAAGAACATCAAATGATCTGATGTTCCCATCACTGAAATATAAGAAAAACAGATAAAGAAACGAAATGAAAAACAATGAAAAAATACAAAAATAAACTATACTCAGGAAATGAACGGTATGGTAAACAACACAGCTCAATTTCAATGCAATGTCACACAAAATAAATTAAATCAAAGTGAAAATAAATCGAAATTTATGAAAATTAAATTTATCAATGCAATCGGAAACATTGAAATGGAATCGTACCATAATTAGTATAGTGTGAGTTGTTATTACATCCAACAGATGGCACTGTTTTTCAAAAAAGCATGTTTTTACATGTCACAGGTGTGGCATCTATATAGTCTGTATATAAAAACACGCGTGTATTCCAATGGAACGTTGTATCCAAATTTCAAAGCAATCAATAAAGAACTTTCTGAGATTTCATCGTGTGATGCTCTTACATCCAACAGATGGCCCGGTTTATCAAAAAAAGCTAAATTTTTCCTGTCACAGGTGTGGCATGCATATAGGAGGTATATAAAAAAACGCGCCTATTCGAATGCAATGTTGTGTCAAAATTTCAAAGCAATCGGTAAAGAGGTTTCGAAGTTTCCCTTCCATGAAAACAAATGAAAAAATACAGTTTTTCAGGAAAAGCATGTTTTTTCCCGTCACAGACGTGACATCTATATAATATGTATATATAAACCCGCTCGGATGCGAATGGAACATTGTGTGAAAATTTCAAAACAATTGGTGAAGAACTTTTTATTAGCGATTTTGAATATATATATATATATATATATATATATATATATATATATATATATATATATATATATATATATATATATATATATATATACAACTTTTTTATTTTGAGATATATAGAAGAGTTGTTACATTCTTGTACAGCCACTAGTACGCGTAGCGTTTCGGGCAGGTCCCTGGAATACGATCCCCTGCCACGAAGAATCGTTTTTTCATCCAAGTACACATTTTACTGTTGCGTTAAACAGAGGCTACAGTTAAGGAATTGCGCCCAGTAAATCTTCCCTGGCCAGGATACGAACCCATGACATAGCGCTCGCGGAACGCAAGGCGAGTGTCTTACCACTACACCACGGAGACTTTAGAACACTTTCCCACCAGCACAGAAGCCTTCCAGCAACTTGCATAACAGGTACGCCTTTGACTCCTTCTGAAGATGTATTAATATACGAAAGTACTTAAGGAAATTCCTGTTTCAATTTTCCTCCTGATCAATTTTCCACAATTATATATATATATATATATATATATATATATATATATATATATATATATATATATATATATATATATATATATATATATATATATATATATATATATATATGAAGGTGAAAACATGGGGGATACATATGGGATAAACATAGGGGCTGCAGAAGGCTTATTGGCCCATACGAGGCATCTCCTATCTAAACACAAAGATTAATCCAGTGTAATTGGCCTGTTATGTTGGACATTGTCTTCTGTGTTGGCATCGATATGTTCTTGTCTTGTCCTTACTCTCATGGTGGGTAGAGTAAATAGTTCCGTGATTTGGGTGTTCATGGTAGGTCGCTCTATTCTTATGTGAATTGCCTAAATTCACATAAGAGCAATTCAATAGGCAATTCACATAAGAATAGAGCGACCTACCATGAACACCCAAATCACGGAACTATTTACTCTACCCACCATGAGAGTAAGGACAAGACAAGAACATATCGATGCCAACACAGAAGACAATGTCCAACATAACAGGCCAATTACACTGGATTAATCTTTGTGTTTAGATAGGAGATGCCTCGTATGGGCCAATAAGCCTTCTGCAGCCCCTATGTTTATCCTTTATGTATCCCCCCATGTTTTTCACCTTCATTGTATTATCACCTGACCTAATGTGGGTATAAAATCAACTAATATATATATATATATATATATATATATATATATATATATATATATTGTTACGATAATCTCCTTCAAGAGAGATTTGGCCTGCTCTTTCCTATCATCATGTTACTTCAGTACATCTATACATCTACAACATATAGGTACTACAAGCAAGTGTAGTACGTATTGAGTAAAATACGTTTCTGCCAAGCGCATACGTATCAGACACTCGCTCTCCACCTCCCCCCTCCACTTCTTCGATCACCAAACCACCACTTCCAGCCAGCACGCTTCTGATTGGTGAATCGACGTCTGCACCTTTACAACTCTGCACTTCAGCGCCATCTACATAGCCGATGACGGAGCATGCACAAGCCATTGGATTTAGAATATCCTGTGCTCTCTAGCTGATACAACCATCTGATATACGCTCTGTTTATTAGTGAATGTTTTCAGCCAGCACTTTATTCTCAGCACTTGTTAATTCATTTCTTGTCTTTATTCATTGTAGAGTAACGTCACCACTATTTTATTTTAATGTTATTTTTTTACTTTATATTCTTGTTTGTTTGCACTGTACATAGCCAAGGGATTATCTTTGTTCATATTTATTTTCAAGTTAAATTAAAGTTTCATTGTTCATGCTATTTGTTTTGCGTGCTTTCCCTTACTTTACCACAGGAGGCAACAGTCAAGCAGCCAACTTTTTCTTTTTAAATGTGATTGGCATTGACACCAGCCATAAGGAGGACTGCCGAACACCTACACTTCTTTTTTCCATCACAATATATATATATATATATATATATATATATATATATATATATATATATATATATATATATATATATATATATATATATATATATTAGTATATTTTGGTAGCAGTCTTTCCTGTAGACATATATCATTAAATATGACCGAAAAAGTAAGATTAATAATTCTAACACGAATTTTCTCAATCTTTCGTACATTTCTTTTCACTGTTGGAGGTAAATCAAAAATCAATTCTCCAAAATTCATTTTTATTTCTAGTCTGACGCGACACGAGCGCGTTTCGTAAAACTTATTACATTTTCAAAGACTTTAGTTTACAAATACACAACTGAATAGAACTTACGCATCTCCGATTTTATATCTACATTTTAGTGAGGTGGATGGGGTGAGGTGGCATTAATAGGGTATTAATTTCATCAACACAAGACAGAACAAGAGGTGGTATTAATAGGGTATTAATTTCATCAACACAAGGCATAGACGACGTTGATCTCCTTTAAGGCGTTCTGCTTTGCGTCTGGAGAGTTTTTCATGAGTAGATTGGCCGTTTTTTTGGTTTTATAGTAAATTTAATGTTTACGATTTACTGTAAAAACTATATATATATATATATATATATATATATATATATATATATATATATATATATATATATATATATATATATATAATCCTAGCCGTACCCGGCCACGTGTTGGCCGGGTACTGCTAGTATATATTCCTGTCCCGTGGAACATTCCCTCGGCCTCCCAACTATTCCCCACTCTACTATCCCCTCTTCCCCCCCCCCCCCCCCCACCGTTCCCCACTCACCCATCCCCTTTTCCTTCCCACCATGCCCCACTCCCATGTCCCTTTGCCCTACCCACCATTCTCGATTATCCCATTCCCTCGTTCCCACCATCCCAAACTCCCCCGTCCCCTCGTCCTTCCCCACCATCTCTCGCTTCCGTCCCCTCGTCATCCCCACAGTTCTTCACTCCCTCGTCTGATACCTTCCCAAATGGTCTGATGTTACCATCAGAAAATTGGGAGCATAAAGTGATTTGATGTTCCCATCACTGAAATATAAGAAAAACAGTTAAAAAATGAAAAGAAAATATGAAAAGTAAAAAAATAAACTATACTCACGAAATGAACGGTATGGTAATCAACACAGCTTAATTCCAACGCAATTCACACAAAATAATAAATTCAAAATGAAAATAAATCAAAATCTATGAAAATTCAATTATCAATGCAATCAGAAACATTCAAATGGAATTTGTGACATATTTAGTATTGCGTGCATGTTGATATTATGTGCAACAGATGGCGCTGTTTTTCAAAAACACATATTTTTACCTGTCACATAGTTGGCATCTATATAGTAGGTATATAAAGAGATGCGCATATTCGAATGGAACGTTGTTTCAGAATTTCAAAGCAATCAGTGAAGAACTCTGGGAGATTACAGCGTGTGTTGCTCTTACATCCAACAGATGGCGACGTTTTTCACAAAAAGCATGTTTTCTCTGGTCACAGGTAAGACATGTATATAGAAAGTATATAGAAACACGCGGCTATTCGAATGCAACGTCGTATCATAATTTCAAAGCAATCGGTAAAGAGGTTTCGAAGATTTCTCTCACATGAAAAACACAGTTAAAAAAAAAAAATGTTTTTTTTTCGTCACAGACGTTACATCAATAAAACATGTATATAAAAACCTGCTCGGACACGAATGTAAATTGTGTGAAAATTTCACACAATGAAATAGCAGAGCACTAATATGATCTCCACTACTCCTCGTCCAAGAGAAATGACAGGAGTTGTTTAATCCCGTGCGCCTCTGGTCTTAAACACAATGGCTGACCTCTCCTTCCTCCCTACTGACGCCTCCCTCACTTTGTAGAGATGTCAGTAACTGATAGAAGGGTCACATTTCTTTATTTTAATACTGATAATTAAGTTAATTTCTATGAGATGTTTTTATGATGGTAAAAGTCCAAAGACTAATGTATTTAAGAATAATTCCCAGCAGAATAGCTGGTGAATTTATAATAGTATGTGGCAATGATATCCCGTTTTCTATTGACAGAAAGTTCCACTACAAGTTACATTTTGCATGATATTATGATATTAGTAATTGGTGTCGGATTTTCCGACAGCTTACCATCATGTCTTAGGTAGCCTACCATCATGTCTTAGGTAGCCTACCATCATGTCTTAGGTAGCCTACCATCATGTCTTAGGTAGCCTACCATCATGTCTTAGGTAGCCTACCATCATGTCTTAGGTAGCTTACCATCATGTCTTAGGTAACCTACCATCATGTCTTAGGTAACCTACCATCACGTCTTAGGTAACCTACCATCACGTCTTAGGTAGCCTACCATCACGTCTTAGGTAGCTTACCATCATGTCTTAGGTAACCTACCATCATGTCTTAGGTAGCCTACCATCATGTCTTAGGTAACCTACCATCATGTCTTAGGTAGCCTACCATCATGTCTTAGGTAGCTTACCATCATGTCTTAGGTAACCTACCATCATGTCTTAGGTAGCTTACCATCATGTCTTAGGTAGCTTACCATCATGTCTTAGGTAGCCTACCATCATGTCTTAGGTAACCTACCATCATGTCTTAGGTAACCTACCATCATGTCTTAGGTAACCTACCATCATGTCTTAGGTAACCTACCATCACATCTTAGGTAGCTTACCATCATGTCTTAGGTAGCCTACCATCATGTCTTAGGTAGCCTACCATCATGTCTTAGGTAGCCTACCATCATGTCTTAGGTAACCTACCATCATGTCTTAGGTAACCTACCATCATGTCTTAGGTAACCTACCATCATGTCTTAGGTAGCCTACCATCATGTCTTAGGTAGCCTACCATCATGTCTTAGGTAGCCTACCATCATGTCTTAGGTAGCCTACCATCATGTCTTAGGTAGCCTACCATCATGTCTTAGGTAGCTTACCATCATGTCTTAGGTAACCTACCATCACGTCTTAGGTAACCTACCATCACGTCTTAGGTAACCTACCATCATGTCTTAGGTAGCTTACCATCATGTCTAAGGTAGCCTACCATCACGTCTTAGGTAACCTACCATCATGTATAAGGTAGCTTACCATCATGTCTTAGGTAGCCTACCATCACGTCTTAGGTAACCTACCATCATGTATAAGGTAGCTTACCATCATGTCTTAGGTAACCCAACACCAACTTGTCACTATCTCTCACCGTGTTTACAGTAGCATCATAATGGCATTAAGATTATTAATTTTGAAGAATGTTTTATATTACTTTGTGAGTAATATCCATTGTTTAACCAAATGGCTGATGTATTCATTTATTTCTGGTGACCAAGTGAAGTTTGGTTATTGAGTGTTGTATAATTGTGTCTATTTGGGTCACATCTCATATTTATATTTTGTTATTGATGCTGCTGATATGTGCCGTACTGAAGGTCATTGAGCGTGAATGACAGGATATTTAATAAACATGTTATATCATTCATTCTAAACCTGTAAGTGGAAATTACTGTTGCATCGATTTATATCTCTTCTCGCAAATAAATGACAATTTCTTTGCGAGATGAGTTTAATAGCCCATTGTGTTTCACCTCCCCCCCCGCCCTCCAGATTAATTGCTCATTTACCTTTTTTAAGGGTTGGAGTAGATGGATTAGCCTCAAGATGTCGTTAGTGTTCATTATGTTTTTAGGGGTTTGTGAGAGGGTGGCTTGGCCTCAAATTTATTTTGCTAATAAGGTTCAGATATCACGACTGAGGATGGTGCCCAGTTGGTGTCTTCGGAGCATCTAAAATAATGCCCATACAACCAACAATAAATACAAATTTACTTGTGCTCAGTTCTGCACATCATAGTTAAACTGAGGCCACTGAGAGACAAATCATATCTACTTACAAGTCTATGTGAGAGCATGCAGCCTGTCTACCTGTTCGAGGTTGGAGGTCAGATGGTTGAATTTGGCTGCGGGTAAGTTTACATAGTGAATTGTTATTGTAAGAAATTAGTAATAGGCTGGTTAGGGTGAATACCCGTGCTCGTCTTTATATGGGATTCGCTCCTAAAACAAAGAACATCGACTCGTATGATGTCTGAAGTGTGGGTTAAATTGTCCATAGAGTTTTCAAGCTGAATTCTCCGCCGTTATCGACGTTGATTCAACTTTGATTTAAGCATGTGTTGCCACTGTAGGAGAGAACGGAAGGGATGAAGAAAAAGAGAACATAAGGGGAAAAAGGAGTGAAGGAGAACCAGAGGAAGAATGAGAGGGAGGAAGGGAGAATTAGATGTTGAGAGGGAGAAAGAATTGAGGAAGAGAGAGCGAAAAGGGAAGAATGAGAGAGGAAGCGAGAATAGGAGAAAGAGAGAATGGTAGAATAGAAAAGAAGAGAACAATACGGGACCCGTGTGTTATCTACCTAGTAGAGCAAGGCTCGTGTATCTGGCAGCACTGGATCACCTCTAGGGGTACAGTACCGTGCATGTATTTGATACACCAGAAAGCTCTTAACAGACACAATTTTAATTAAAATAGACAAGTAAAACACATGTATATGAAAGAAAAAATATATATATAAATTAATCTTTATCTGGTATAATGTAATCATTGCAATATAATCCTAGTTCAAGGTATGACTAATACAATGTATGTCTCCTCAGATAACTTGCACCTACACAAGAACAAGAAAAACAATTACGTGACTTAACTACCAGTAGAATTACATGTTCCCAGAACAGACGTCCAGCTCCTACTGAGCTCTGCTGGCTAGCATCAAGGCTCCCTGGCAACTCCTCAGGGTTACCCACACGGCACACACACACACACTCTCCCATTACACACACTACAAATTAAAGTAACCCCTTCCAAACAGACACAATCATACTAATATAATGTTTCACAGATTCTAATAATATAACTATATGTATAAACATTCCTAATTAATGGGAATAATAGATTTACTTCTAAAAGGAGGCGACATCTGGCAACCCAACAGCCAATCAGTACTCTCCTCACCGTCCACAGGCACTCTCAGGTATAAGACACGAACATATCCTGTCTACTGTTTTCTTCACAGCCCCGCTCCTGTGCCAGGTAATTCCACTATGGGCTCACCATAGCCCGTGCTACTTGGAACTTTTGTTCTGAGTAGCTGAATCTAAAACAACAACAACTGTCTACTTCTCACAGGAGACATCTCCCGTCACGCAGGGTGCAGTCGCACCTCCACAGATCTCCAGTATCATCTATTGATACTGGTAATGGCTCAAAAGGGCCACCACTTACGGGCTATTCATGCCCGTGCCACCTTTTGGGTGGCTTAATCTTCATCAATCACTCAATCTGTCTACTTCTCAGCCAAGCCATGACCTCCTCATATATCATACAGTGTACACTATACAGTATACATACATCAACATACACTACTATCATACAATACTATGACAACAGTGGCCACCTCCCCCCAACCCCTCCTGCAAGCACACATCAGTGATCACCTCCACCACCTCCTCCTGCAAGCACACAGCATTAACCCCCTCTACCCTCTCCTGCAAGCACACATCAGTGATCACCTCCACCACCTCCTCCTGCAAGCACACAGCATTAACCACCTCCCCTACCCTCTCCTGCAAGCACACAGCACTAACCACCTCCCTCACCCCTCCTGCAAGCACACAGCAGTGACCACCAACCCGCCCCTCCTGCAAGCACACAACAGTGACCACTTCTCCCCACTCCCTCCTGCAAGCATACAGCAGTGATCACCTCCCCCTCCTGCAAACACACATCAGTGATCACCTCCACCACCCCCTCCTGCAAGCACACAGCAGTGATCACCACCACCACCCCCTCTTGCAAGCACACAGCATTAACCACCTCCCCTACCCTCTCCTGCAAGCACACAGCAGTGACCACCTCCCTCACCCCTCCTGCAAGCACACAGTGACCACCAACTCGCCCCTGCTGCAAGCACACAACAGTGACCTCCTCTCCCCACCCCCTCCTGCAACCACACAGCAGTGACCACCTCCCCCTCCTGCAAGCACACATCACTAACCACCTCACCCACCCTCCTGCAAGCACTTAGCAGTGTCCATCTCCCCCACCCCATCCTGCAAGCACACAGCAGTGCCCACCTCACCCCACCCCTCCTGCAACCACACAGCAGTGACCACCTCCACCCCCCTTGCAAGCACGCAACAGTGACCACCTCCACCACCACCACCCCCCCTCCTGCAAGCACATAACAAAGACCACTCCCCCCACCCTCTCCTGCAAGCATACAGCAGTGATCACCTCCCCCCACCTCCTGCAAGCACACAACAGTGACCATTCCCCCCACCCCCTCCTGCAAGCACACAACAGTGACCACCTCCACCACCCTCTCCTGCAAGCACATAGCAGTGACAACCTCCCATACCCCTCTTGCATGCACACAGCAGTGACAACCTACCCCAACCCATCATGCAAGCACTCAGCAGATACCACCTACCCAACTCTCCTGCAAGCACCCAGCAGTGACCACCTCCCCCCCCCTTTTGCAAGGACACAACAGAACCCACTTCCCCCCCCCCCCTTCTGCAAGCACACAACATGGACCACCTTCCTACCCCCTCCTGCAAGCACACATCCGTGACCAACTCCCCCACCCATCCTGCAAGCAAACAACAGGGACCACCTCCCATGCCCCTTCCTGCAAGCACACAACAGTGACCACCTACCACCGCCCTGCAAGCACAACGCAGTGACAACCTCCTCCTTCCTGCAATCACACAACATGACTACCTCCCTCCACTCCCTCCTGCAAGCACAGAACAGGGACTATCTTTCCTCAACCCTTCCTGCAAGCACACATTAGTGACCACCTCCCCCTACCTCTCCTGCAAGCACACAGCAGTTGCCACCTCCCCACCCCTCATGCAAGCACACAACAGTGACCACCTCCCCCACCCTTCTGCAAGCACACAGCGTGACCACTTCACCCCAACCCTCCTGCAAGCACTCAACAGTGACCAACTCCCGCTACTTCTCCTGCAAGCACATAACAGTGACCACCTCCCCCACCCATTTCTACAAGCACACAACAGTTACCACCTCCACACCCCTCCTGCAAGCACACATGAGTGACCACCTCCCCCACCTGTCCTGAAGGAACAACAGGGACCCACTCCTCCCACTCCCTCCTGCAAGCACACAACATGGACCATCTCCTCTACCCTCTCCTGCAAGCACACAGCAATGACCACCTCCCCCCACCCCCTCCTGCAAGCACACATCCGTGACCCCCTCCCCCACCCCCTCCTGCAAGCACTCATCTGTAACTACCTACTCCACCCCTCCTGCAAGCACACAACAGGGCCCCCTCCCCCATCGCCTCCCGCAGGCACACAAATGGGATCACTTCCCCCCCCCCACCCCCTCCTGCAAGCTCACATCAGTGACCACCTCCCCACCCCTCCTGCAAGCACACAACAGAGAACCCAGTCCCCCACCCCCTGCTGCAAGCACACAACAGGGATCCCATCCAACACTCCCTCTTACAAGCACACAACACGGACCACCTCTCCCCACCCCCTCTTGCAAGCATAGCAGTGACCACCTCCCCACCCCTCCTGCGAGCACACGTCAGTGACCACCGCCCCCCACCCCCTCCTTCAAGCTCACAGCAGTGACCACCTCCCACCTCCTGCAAGCACTCAACAGGGACCACCTCCCCCTACCCACTCCTGCAAGCACACATCATATCCACCTCCCCACCTTTTCCTGCAAGCACAAAGCAGTGACCACCTTCCCCTCTGCAAGCACTCAACAGTGATCACCTCCGCGAACCCCCTCCAGCAAGAACACAATATGAACCACCTCCCCCATCCCCTCCTGCAAGCACACAAGAGTGACCACCTACCTCCCACCCTCCTACAAGCACATAAGAGTGACCACCTACCCCACCCCTCCTGCAAGCACACAACAGGAACCACCTCCCTCACCCCCTCCTGCAAGCACACAGCATTGACCACCTCTCCCTCCTCCTGCAAGCACACAACAATGACCACGAGCCTCCCACCCCTCCTGCAAGCACACAACAGTGACCACCTCCCCCACCCCCTCCTGCAAGCACACAACAGTGACCACCTCCACCACACCCTCCTGCAAGCACATAGCAGTGACAACCTCCCATACCCCTCTTGCATGCACACAGCAGTGACAACCTACCCCAACCCATCATGCAAGCACTCAGCAGATACCACCTACCCAACTCTCCTGCAAGCACCCAGCTGTGACCACCTCCCCCCCTCCTGCAGTGACACAACAGAACACACTTCCCCCCACCCCCTCCTGCAAGCACACAACATGGACAACCTTCCTTACCCCCTCCTGCAAGCACACATCCGTGACCAACTTCCCCACTCATCCTGCAAGCAAACAACAGGGACCACCTCCTATACCCCCTCCTGCAAGCACACAACCGTGACCACCTACCACCGCCCTGCAAGCACAACGCAGTGACAACCTCTCCTTTCCTGCAAGCACACAATAGTGACTACCTCCCTCCACTCCCTCCTGCAAGCACAGAACAGGGACTATCTTTCCCCAACCCTTCCTGCAAGCACACATTAGTGACCACCTCCCCCTACCTCTCCTGCAAGCACACAGCAGTTGCCACCTCCC
>NC_091158.1:24991156-25091156 GCF_040958095.1 Procambarus clarkii
TCAAGGCTCTGTCCTGGGACCTCTGTTGTTTATAATATATATAAATGATTTAGATTCAGGTTTGAGTAGCAACATTTGCAAATTTGCCGATGATACGAAAATCGGTAGGGAAATTAATTCGGAGGAGGACTCACTATCACTTCAATTTGATCTAGATAGGGTTTTGAAATGGTCAAAGGATTGGCAGATGCAGTTTAATGCTGATAAATGTAAAGTTCTGAGGTTAGGTAATGATGATAGAGTTACAAGATACGAGCTAGATGGTGTTGTGATTGCGAAGTCGGATTGCGAAAGGGATCTGGGAGTTATGATTAGTAAGAATTTAAAACAAAAGGATCAATGCATAAATGTTCGTAATAAGGCAAATCGGACACTTGGATTTATTAATCGCAGCGTTAGTAACAAGACACCTGGTGTGGTTCTCAAGCTATATCTTGCTCTAGTTAGGCCCCATTTAGATTATGCAGTTCAGTTTTGGTCGCCATATTATAGAATGGATATAAATTCACTTGAACGAGTCCAGCGTAGGATGACTAAGTTAATTCCCCAAATTAGAAATCTTTCATATGAAGAAAGATTAACAAAGCTTAAGTTGCATTCACTGGAAAGGCGAAGAGTTAGGGGTGACATGATAGAGGTTTACAAGTGGATGAATGGACATAACCGGGGGGATATTAATAGGGTATTAAAAGTATCAACACAGGACAGAACACGAAACAATGGATATAAATTGGATAAGTTTAGATTTAGGAAAGACTTGGGTAAATACTGGTTCAGTAACAGGGTTGTTGATTTGTGGAACCAATTGCCGCGTAACATTGTGGAGGTGGGGTCCCTCGATTGTTTCAAGCACGGGTTGGACAAGTATATGAGTGGGATTGGGTGGTTATAGAATAGGAGCTGCCTCGTATGGGCCAATAGGCCTTCTGCAGTTACCTTTGTTCTTATGTTCTTATGTTAAATCTAATTCTATGTATAACAGGACACCAAAGTGAACAACATAACATAAGGGAAACCCTAGCTGGAGAATAATCAGGCGGCGGAAAAATACATAGTGACTGGGAAAGCCTGATATGTATTTGGAGAAGAAAATAACCCCAGGCCAGAGGCCGAGCCGCCAAGGAAGAAGGAATTACCTGACATAAGGTAGGGCTTACTAGTAGAATGGCTGTAAAGACAAAGTAGTAGCTGCGGACAGCGGAACACTTGGGGACGGGCGCTGCACCCCACCCCCTAGTGAAACGGGAGGAAAGACGTGAGGAACAACGACTGACGTAGTCAGGACCGGGAAAACTGGCAGCCAGCAGAAAGGGGGAGGAGGGTGGGCGCTTCGTGGATCGTGGACCGGGTCGGGAGAGGGAGTGAGAGCGAGACCTGACTTCTCGCGCTTTTTATGCCACCCAGGCTGGCCGCACCGCGCCTTGCGGAACGCGATGCGCAAATGTCTCTTCCTTCCCCATCAGAAACTCCACCGCCTTTCGTTCAAAAGGCAGTGGACATTTTCTGATCAGGGGAAGGAAGACACCAACATATTATTGTTATCAATTTTTATCTTTAAGATTATTTTACTTTACAATTATCATTTGTCAAATTTTTTTATACATTCATCTTGTCAGTCTCTACTGATTTTTTGTTCTCTCCACCAAACTTGTGTATCCTCCATGGCTATCTAGTGACCTTAATTCTACCTCTAATTGTTTCAATTCTTTTGTTTACTTGCATTTATTGTTGTGTTTTGCCATAATTATTCTCTAATTTAGCAGACTCAATACTTTGTAAGCTCTTATTGTATTGTTATATTATTATATTGTTGTGTTTTGCTATAATTACTTTCTATTTTACAGCAGATTTGTCTTTCATCTGTTCCTGTAACTGCTCATCTTATTGTATCGTGACATTCTTATCTATATTGATATATATTATCTATCTATTGTTACTTACAGTGTACCTGAGAGCACTTGTAAGCAATCTACCTCATTTTTCATTTTTGATCAATTTGTTTTTGTATTGCTTAGTCTTGTTTATATTTTTGTTTTGTATATCTATATCTTGTGTTTTGTATAGTCCATGTTTATATGTTTTTTCTTTAATCTCATTTATTACCTAGGTTGCCTAGCCTAGCCATACTCCCTTACTCCATTGTACCCCTGTAAGCCCCTTTTGTGGTTGTTTTGCACAGTATTGTGTACATTTTTTTTCCCCCTATTTTATAGCTTATTTCTACCTTGTAATCTGCCTTTCTTTCCTTGTTTTTCCTGCATTCAGCTTTTTTTAATGCAGTCAAGTATAGACCCAGAACTTAACCTCTTATCCACTATCTATGACAATAATCACTTTAATGATCTAAATTGCAGATATTTTGCAGCACATGATGTAAACAATGTAGTAACTCATAATCACAATATCTCTGTAATCAATTTGAATGTTAGATCCCTAGGTAAACACTTCGATGATGTTAGTGCCTTGATTGAAGCTATTGACAACAAATTCTCTTTTATTATACTTACTGAAACATGGTTGAAAGAGGATACTACTCAACTCTTTAACATGCCTAACTACTCAGCAATTCACAACTGTCGTCAACTTCAGAGAGGTGGTGGCACTGCTCTTTACTACCACCAAGAACTAACATGCTTAAAAGAAATTAGAACTAGAGACTGCTATGGGGAGTATATCTTCGCCAGCTTCAGAGTCAAGGGTGCCGAGTCTGTCCTGTCTGTGGGTGCAGTTTATAGAATTCCTAACACCGATGTGTCCGAATTCAACTCAAACCTTAGAAATCTAATACTTGATAACAGACTGAACAAAAACCACCTAATTATTGCAGGGGACTTTAATATTGACCTCTGCGAGCCAGAACACCCTACTGCTGTTAGCTCCCTCAACTGTATGAACTCCTGCTTCCTCATACCCTTAATCACTAGACCTACTAGAATCACTGATAGCACTGCCACGACTCTAGATCACATCTGGACAAACATAACCTCTCCGCTTACTTCAGGTATAATCACCGATAGCACTACAGACCATTACCCCACATTTCTCTTAACTAACATTAGCAAACCACCTCTTGAGTCAAGAGAGATACGTTTTAGACTACACAATGAAACTGCTAGAGACAATTTTATAACTGCTACTGATAATGTCAACTGGGAGTCCGAGTTAGGTAACATAGAGGACATCAACCTAGCAGTTCAATCTTTTCTTCAAAAAACTCTTAGCCTTTATAATACCCACTGTCCTATGCTTACAAAACAAGTCACAACCAAAAGGCTTAACAATCCCTGGCTTACAAAGGAAATACTTAAATCTATTAATAAAAAACATGACCTTGAGAAGAAGTATAGGTTAGGAATTGTCTCCAAAGAATTCTCAAAGAATTACTCATTATTGCTATCTAAGATAATTAGACGAGCCAAAACTAAATACTACAAAGATAAATTTACCCAAATAAAGAGCAACATTAAACAAACTTGGAGAACAATTTCACAAATATTGGGATCAAAGAAGTCTATAATTAACAAACCAACACTCCTGTCTAATAACGATGGTCAGCTTTCAGCCTCGGATTCTGCTATTGAGTTCAATAGGTTCTTCTCTTCCATTGGTTCATCCCTTGCTAATGATATTCCATCTTCCAGTACTGACATTAAGGACTATCTTACAGGTAACTATCCACAGTCTCTGTACCTAAAGCCTATTAATTCCACTGACGTCAATGAGATAATCCTTTCCCTTAAAACCAAGTCTGGTGCCCTTGAGGAGATACCAACTTTAATCTACAAAAAAGCCTCCAGATCTTTAGCCCCTGCTATTGCTTTGCTCTTCAACAAGTCACTTGAACTCCAAACCTTTCCAGATATTCTAAAAAAAGCGAGAGTAACGCCTGTCCACAAATGTGGTGATCTCACAGATGTTAACAACTACAGACCTATATCAATCCTGCCAAACTTGTCAAAAATTTTTGAAAACTAATCTATAAGCAGCTTTACTCATATCTAGGCAAACTCAATATACTTAGCCCTTGCCAATATGGCTTCAGGCCCAAAAAAAGCACTAACGATGCACTTATTAGTATGCTTAACTCGATTCATACAGCTCTTGATCAAAATGAGTTCCCTGTTGGGTTATTTGTGGACCTGCGTAAAGCTTTCGATACTGTCAACCACCAAAACCTTCTTCTTAAATTACATCATTATGGTGTCAGAGGACACTCCCTACAATACCTCAAATCCTACCTTACTGACAGGCTCCAATGTGTTTCTGTGAATAATACAATTTCTCCCACACTAACCATCAACATTGGTGTTCCCCAGGGCAGCATACTTGGCCCTCTCCTCTTTCTCATCTACATTAATGACCTTCCAAATGCCTCCCAACACCTCAAACCAATTCTATTTGCTGATGACACAACCTTCATTTACTCCAGTCCTGATCCCCTTGCTCTAAATGCCACAGTAAATACTGAGCTTAATAAAGTCCATCTGTGGCTAACTGCCAACAAACTCACCCTTAACATTGACAAAACTTTCTATATTCTGTTTGGCAATAAATCCTCTAATCAAATAAATCTCAAAATAAACAATACCCAAATTTGTAACAAATTAGATGGCAAATTCCTTGGCATTCTCATTGACCACAAGCTGAATTTCCAGGGACACATTCTAAACATATCAAAAAAAGTTTCAAAAACTGTGGGCATTCTTTCTAAGATCAGATATTATGTACCACGCCCTGCCCTGGTGACTCTCTATTACTCCCTTATCTATCCATATCTCAACTATGGTATTTGTGCTTGGGGCTCTACTACCCAAAATCACTTACGTTCTCTAATTACTCAACACAAAGCTGCTATTAGGACAATATCCAATTCTGGCCCCAGACATCACTCGGTACCCCTACTCAAATCTCTGAATATGTTAGACATTAAGTCACTGCACATTCTCTCATGTGTATTATACATATATAAAACGCTAAACTATAATGCCAATCCTGATCTCAAAAGCTTCATAGAAGGTTGTAACAGAACCCATGAGCACCACACCAGAAATAAATACAGTTTTGATATTCCTAGAGTACGACTAAATCAAACCAGAAATGCTCTACAAATCAAGGGGCCCAGAATGTGGAATGACCTTCCCAACCATGTTAAAGACTGTACCTCTCTCAACCAGTTTAAGTTAAAAACGAAGCTATACCTAATAAATTCCATGTAACCCACCTTACCCCCCTGTTGTCAACCCATGTATATTTTTTGTTTTTTTGTTTTTCAAATCAACGCTGTTTGAATGTAATTTTCTGTAATAATTTGTAATTGTATTTGTGCTGCTTTTTCAACAATGTTCCCCCCTCTTTTACCTCTATTTTTTATATGTACTCATCACATCTTTTCTTTTTACCCATTAGTTTTAAGCTGTAGTCAATAATGTTTTTCCTGCCCGAAACGCTTTGCGTAATAGTGGCTTTAGGCATTGTATGTACTAGCTCTATCTATAAAGCCAACAAACTTTGTAAATCTCTTTATGTATGTACCTTACCTAAATAAAAATTATTATTATTATTATTATTATTATTATTATTATATGGGGGCGTAAAATTTATTACAGGATAAATAATTCTGCAGAAGTAAAACAGGCTTCTAAGTAGGTCTTAACAAATGTATAACATAGCCGTGGCTAACTCAAAGTACACGAAACATCTTAAATTGTACACCCGTAGTAAAATAACGTAATCTTATAGCCTAGTAACAAACTCTGCAGAAACCTAATGTCCTATATTGTCTAGAATTAGCAGTGAGGCGAATGGAACAAATCTAATTCTAAGTATAACAGGACACCAAAGTGAACAACATAACATAAGGGAAACCCTAGCTGGAGAATAATCAGGCGGCGGAAAAATACATAGTGACTGGGAAAGCCTGATATGTATTTGGAGAAGAAAATAACCCCAGGCCAGAGGCCGAGCCGCCAAGGAAGAAGGAATTACCTGACATAAGGTAGGGCTTACTAGTAGAATGGCTGTAAAGTCAAAGTAGTAGCTGCGGACAGCGGAACACTTGGGGACGGGCGCTGCACCCCCACCCCGCAGGCCGGACCCCCCCCCCCCCAAAGGGCGAGTGCCCGCTGGCCGCGAGGGAAACCTCAGGGTGGCAGAACAACTACGCTACCGAACTTGGAAGGAAGGAGGACAGACTGGAGGAGCTTGCACGTCGCCTCGACTTATGCCCCCTGGCCCTGGCCCGTGGGCGACAGTCGGTGAAGGTGAGGCACGACCGGTCCACGATCCGCTTCGTGGATCGTGGACCGGGTCGGGAGAGGGAGTGAGAGCGAGACCTGACTTCTCGCGCTTTTTATGCCACCCAGGCTGGCCGCACCGCGCCTTGTGGAACGCGATGCGCAAATGTCTCTTCCTTCCCCATCAGAGACTCCATCGCCTTTCGTTCAAAAGGCAGTGGCCATTTCATCAAGAACTGTAAAAAAAAACATTATCGCAGGCCCTCCACATTCTGTGGAGACAAAGCCTAGATACTGGTGTTATTCCTGATATACTAAAAACAGCAGAGATAGCACCACTTCATAAAGGAGGAAATAAGGCAGAGGCAAAAAATTACAGACCGATAGCACTAACATCGCACATTATAAAAAATTTTGAGAGAGTGCTAAGAAGTAAGATCACAAAATACATGGAATCACAGCATCTCCATAACCCTGGACAACATGGTTTCAAAACAGGGCGCTCTTGCCTGTCGCAGTTGCTGGACCACTATGATATGGCATTTGATGCTATGGAAGACAAACAAAACGCTGATGTAATTTACACAGATTTCGCAAAAGCTTTTGATAAATGTGACCATGGCGTTATTGCACATAAAATGCGTTCAAAAGGAATTACCGGAAAAATAGGCAGATGGATCTACAATTTCCTGACCAACAGAACCCAATGTGTAATAGTCAACAAAATAAAATCCAGCCCATCAACCGTGAAGAGCTCAGTCCCCCAGGGTACTGTGCTTGCTCCAGTACTTTTTCTCATCCTCATATCGGACATAGACAAGAACACAATCTATAGCACTGTAGCATCCTTTGCAGATGACACTAGGATCTTCATGAGAGTAGGCAACATAGAGGACACGGCAAACCTCCAGTCAGATGTAGATCAGGTCTTTCTATGGGCTACAGAAAATAATATGGTGTTTAACGAAGATAAGTTCCAGCTCATGCACTATGGAAAAAATGAAAATATAAAAACGGAAACCACGTACAAAAGTCAGGCAAATCATAACATAGAACGTAAAGGCAATGTAAAGGATCTGGGTGTACTCATGTCGGAAGACCTTACCTTTAAAGAACACAATAAAGTATCCGTCACAACTGCAAGAAAAATGACAGGTTGGATAACAAGAACTTTTCACACTAGAGATGCTATACCGATGATGACACTTTTCAAAACGCTTGTGCTCTCTAGAGTGGAGTACTGCTGCACAATGACAGCACCTTTCAAAGCTGGAGAAATTGCTGACCTGGAGAGCGTGCAGAGATCCTTTACTGCTAAAATCCACTCAGTAAAACACCTAAACTATTGGGACCGACTAAAGAGCCTAAATTGTACTCCCTTGAGCGCAGGCGGGAGAGATACATAATAATTTACACGTGGAAAATATTAGAAGGGCTGGTCCCAAACCTGCACACAGAAATAACATCACATGAGACCAGAAGACATGGCAGGATGTGCAGAATACCCCCGTTGAAAAGCGGAGATGCAACAGGTACTCTGAGAGAGAACTCTATCAACATCAGAGGCCCGAGACTGTTCAACTCGCTTCCGCTACACATAAGGGGCATAACTGGCAATCCCCTCACAGTGTTCAAGAGAGAACTGGATAAGCACCTCCAAAGGATACCTGATCAACCAGGCTGTGACTCATATGTCAGGCTGCGAGCAGCCGTGTCCAACAGCCTGGTTGATCAGTCCAGCAACCAGGAGGCCTGGTCGACGACCGGGCCGTGGGGGCGCTAAGCCCCGGAAGCACCTCAAGGTAACCTCAAGATATGGGGGAGGCCTTTGAGCAACCGCCGACTTCCTGTCCCGTCGAGGCCATCAGATATTGGTCGCCCTCCGACAAATTCATGTAAAGCATGTATGTGTGTGTATTAAATATTTTGATATATTATTTGCAGAATTTAGGATGCAGGATTTAGCTGTTAGCTCCTGGACCCCGCCTTTCTAAGCGTCGGTTATCTAATGTACCGACTCTCGACCTCTTTTCCTCCATATCTAAACAACATATATTTTTATCAAACACGCACATCCCCAGGATGCAGCCTGTAGCAGCTTTCTAACTTCCAGATTCCAATTTATTGCTAGGTGAATAGGGGTTGTTACGACCCTGGGTTCCTCAGTGGAAACCAGAAAATTGAGCTATTAAACTTTCTTACAGTATAGTTGGACGCATCACGAGCTGAAATTGTTTGTATCTTCCCTGTCAGATGTAAGATTATTCTTGTTTCTCAAAGAGCATTTAAAGACTGAGCTTGGGGTTGATTATTAAATAATAACATAGGCACCAACTATGTTTACTAATACTTTCTAATCATTTGTAAAGTAAACCTGAGTAAACTTGGTATAGGGCTGCGGTACGATTAGTTGAGCAGTCTGCCGGCAGCGAGCCAACTGGGTTGAAGGAGACTGAGAGACTCGTTCTTCTCTGGCTGGCGTTCGTGGGGACGAGACCTACTCTGTGGCTGCACCTCTCCTCTCCTCCCTTCTCCTCTTACTTATTTCCCTTACCTGAAATTCCTGTACCATTAAGTTAGGTACGGTGTGTTTTAAGTGTACCTACTCTGGTAGTAAAGATTGGTGAGACCTGGGGGTAGTATTTGCCAGTGTTTTGGGTACCCCTAAGTGTTGTTTTTGTATTAGGGTACCACGTGGTCTCACTACCCTAAGCTGCATCCAGCTTCAGTGCTTATCCAGCAGTACTTTACCCTAGCTTGTTCTCAGTGTAAACCTTGTATCCTGCCTATGTGGACCAAGGCTTTTAACGTAAGATAGTGTGGTAAAGTAATTATTATTATTGTTATTTGTGAGTGTATATGGGGGGTTGTTAAGGGGTTAATAAATAATTAAGTTAAAACGGAGTATCCCTTCTTCCTGTGTGGGAGAGCAATGATCAACCTCTAGACTGACCTTGTGTGTAGCCAAGTATTCAGCACTGCTTCTAGTTTATTTGGGGCCGGGCCTTTTAGTTCTCCCATAGTTGATAACTCTGTATTCTAACTACCCTTACCCCTTAATAGTACCAGTTGCCCATAGCAAGCCCACCATTTTCATAACAGGGGCATTAGTGTGTGTGTGTACATACCTAGTTGTGCTTTCGGGGGTTGAGCTCTTTCTCTTTAGTCCCGCCTCTCAACTGTCAATCATCTGATGTATAGGTTCCTTAGCCTACTGGGCTCTGTCATATCTACACTTGAAGCTGAGTATGAAGCCAGCCTCCACCACATCACTTCCTAATGCATTCCATTTATTGTCTACTACTCTGACATTGAAAAATTCTTTCTAACGTCCTATGGCTCATTTGGGCACTCAGTTTCCACCTGTGTCCCCTAGTGCGTGTGCCCCATATACAATACAATACAATACAATACAATTTTATTTAGGTAAGGTACATACATACAATAAATATTTACAAGGATTGTTTAACTTATAGGTATAGCTAGTACATACAATGCCTAAAGCCACTATTACGCAAAGCGTTTCGGGCATGATAAACTTAAATGACAAGATTAATACTAATTGAGCATAATGAGTAAAATGAAAACAAGAAATGAAAACATAGATGAAAAAGCAGCACAAATACAATTATGTCGACAAACAGCGCTCTTTAAAGAAAAAAAACAGACATTGGTTGAGAATAGAAGGGTAAGGTAGGTTACAGGGAATTTATTAGGTATAGCTTCGCTTTTAACTTAAACTGGTTGAGAGAGGTACAGTCTTTAACATGGTTGGGAAGGTCATTCCACATTCTGGGCCCCTTGATTTGTAGAGCATTTCTAGTTTGATTAAGTCGTACTCTAGGAATATCAAAACTGTATTTATTTCTGGTGTGATGCTCATGGGTTCTGATACAACCTTCTATGAAGCTTTTGAGATCAGGATTGGCATTATAGTTTAGCGTTTTATATATGTATAATACACATGAGAGAATGTGCAGTGACTTAATGTCTAACATATTCAGAGATTTAAGTAGGGGTACCGAGTGATGTCTGGGGCCAGAATTGGATATTGTCCTAATAGCAGCTTTGTGTTGAGTAATTAGAGGACGTAAGTGATTTTGGGTCGTAGAGCCCCAAGCACAAATACCATAGTTGAGATATGGATAGATAAGGGAGTAATAGAGAGTCACCAGGGCAGGGCGTGGTACATAATATCTGATTCAGATTCAGATTCAGATGTTTATTCAGGTAAGGTATATACATACAAGTGATGTTACATTAATGGATTGATATATAGATAGAGCTAGTACATACAATGCCTAAAGCCACTATTACGCAATGCGTTTCGGGCAAGAAAACATTAATATCTAGAACTTAATACTAATTGAGCATAAAGAATAAAAAGTGTTGAGAACAAATACAAATAAAGATAAAAAAAGGGGGAACATGACTGAAAAAGCAGAACAAATACAATAGGTTGACAAACAGTGTTGAAAAAAAAAAGAAAATAACAGACATGGGTTGACAATAGAGGAGTGAGGTAGATTACAGGGAATTTATTAGGTAGTGTTTAGTTTTTATCTTAAACTGGTTGAGAGAGGTACAGTCTTTAACATGGTTGGGAAGGTCATTCCACATTCTGGGCCCCTTGATTTGCAGAGCATTCCTAGTTTGATTAAGACGTACTCTTGGAATATCAAAACTGTATTTATTTCTGGTGTGGTGCTCATGGGTTCTGTTACAACCTTCTATGAAGCTTTTAAGATCAGGATTGGCATTATAGTTTAGCGTTTTATATATGTATAATACACATGAGAGAATGTGCAGTGACTTAATATCTAACATATTCAGAGATTTGAGTAGGGGTACCGAGTGATGTCTGGGGCCAGAGTTGGATATTGTTCTAATAGCAGCTTTGTGTTGGGTAATTAGAGGACGTAAGTGATTTTGGGTAGTAGAACCCCAAGCACAAATACCATAGTTGAGATAAGGATAGATAAGGGAGAAAAGGGATAAGGGATAAGATAAGGGATCAGATAAGGGATCAGATAAGGGATCTGATCTTAGAAAGAATGCCCACAGTTTTTGAAACTTTTTTTGATATGTTTAGAATGTGTCCCTGGAAATTAAGCTTGTGGTCAATGAGAATGCCAAGGAATTTGCCATCAAATTTGTTACAAATTTGGGTATTGTTTATTTTGAGATTTATTTGATTAGAGGATTTATTGCCAAACAGAATATAAAAGGTTTTGTCAATGTTAAGGGTGAGTTTGTTGGCAGTTAGCCACAGATGGACTTTATTTAGCTCAGTATTTACTGTGGCATTTAGAGCAAGGGGATCAGGACTGGAGTAAATGAAGGTTGTGTCGTCAGCAAATAGAATTGGTTTGAGGTGTTGGGAGGCATTTGGAAGGTCATTAATGTAGATGAGAAAGAGGAGAGGGCCAAGTATGCTGCCCTGGGGAACACCAATGTTGATGGGTAGGGTGGGAGAAATTGTATTATTCACAGAAACATATTGGAGCCTGTCAGTAAGGTAGGATTTGAGGTATTGTAGGGAGTGTCCTCTGACTCCATAATGATGTAATTTAAGAAGAAGGTTTTGGTGGTTGACAGTGTCAAAAGCTTTACGCAGGTCCACAAACAACCCAACAGAGAACTCATTTTTATCAAGAGCTGTATGAATCGAGTTAAGCATACTAATAAGTGCATCGTTAGTGCTTTTTTTGGGTCTGAAGCCATATTGGCAAGGGCTAAGTATATTGAGTTTGGCTACATATGAGTAAAGCTGCTTATAGATTAGTTTTTCAAAAATTTTGACAAGCTTGGCAGGATAGATATAGGTCTGTAGTTGTTAACATCTGTGAGATCACCACATTTTGTGGACAGGCGTTACTCTCGCTTTTTTTAGAATATCTGGGAAGGTTTGGAGTTCAAGTGACTTGTTGAAGAGCAAAGCAATAGCAGGGGCTAAAGATCTGGAGGCTTTTTTGTAAATTAAGTTGTATCTCCTCAAGGGCACCAGACTTGGTTTTAAGGGAAAGGATTATCTCATTGACGTCAGTGGAATTAATAGGCTTTAGGTACAGAGAATGTGGATAGTTACCTGAAAGATAGTCATTAATGTCTGTACTGGAAGATGGAATATCATTTGCAAGGGATGAACCAATGGAAGAGAAGAACCTATTGAAATCAGTAGCAGAATCAGAGGCTGAAAGCTGACCATCGTTATTAGACAGGAGAGTCGGTTTGTTATTTAAAGACTTCTTTGATCCCAATATTTGAGAAATTGTTCTCCAAGTTTGTTTAATGTTGCTCTTTATTTGGGTAAATTTATCTTCGTAGTATTTAGCTTTGGCTCGTCTAATTATCTTAGACAGCAATAATGAGTAATTCTTTGAGAATTCTTTGGAGACAATTCCTAACCTATACTTCTTCTCAAGGTCATGTTTTTTATTAATAGATTAAGTATTCCCTTTGTAAGCCAGGGATTGTTAAGCCTTTGGTTGTGACTTGTTTTGTAAGCATAGGACAGTGGGGTATTATAAAGGCTAAGAGTTTTTTTGAAGAAAAAGATTGTTAAATAGTCTGTCTTTATCAGTTCCTCTGAGAATCTTGTATGTGGTGATCATGTCCCTCTAACTCTTCTGTCTCCCAGTGGACGTGGGGTTTAATTCCCGTAGTCTCTCCTCGTAATTAATTATATTTGTCAATATAGCTTCATTAAGAATAATTTTGCGGTTAGTAGGATCTCTTTAAGTGAAAGATTTGTTGTTCTTTACTGTTTCTATAGAAAATGGAATTACCGTTTCTAGTAGACGTCAATCTTTGATATTTGAACTGTTATATACTTACACAAATTCCTAAAGGCAGTTCTTATGTTGGCCAATCTAACATATGCCGCTGATAATATCCTTTTGATGTGGGCCTCTGGGGACAGGTTCGGTGTGATCCCCAGATCTTTCTCTCAATTTGATAAACCTTGATAAATGTAAGTTCGTCCCAAAATTTGGTTTAATAACACATTTTCACATGTATTGGGTCTTTCCTTCTTCGTCATTCAAACACTACGGTAAGTTAGTTGTAAATGATAATGTAAAAATAGCCACTGAAGTCTGATTAAGACTTTATGACATGTAATCAATGTTTTGCTTCACTACTCACTGGTTAAGTATGGGGTACATAATAAATTAGCCTCCTTCGGCGGCGCCTTGTTTCTAAATGTGTTTCAAACTCACACTGTATCTTGTGCTACCCACTCCGTCAACTCAAATTTTGCTACAATATACCTCTTAACAAATGTTATGTACTCTCACAACCCAATGTACCTTCGTGTATATAAATAAACAGATTTCAACTGTAAGGGGTATGGTTTGCACCTTGTTATTCTAATAATGGATGTTTTCTCTGATAAGAGTTCAATCCCCGACCGTCCAAATGGTTGGGCACCATCCTTCCCTCCCCCCGTGCCATCCCAAATCCTTAACCTGACCCCATCCAAATGCTTACCTGCTTGATGGGGTTCTGGGAGTTCTACTCCCCAAGCCCGGCCCGAGGCCAGACTTGTGAGAGTTTGGTCCACCAGGCTGTTGGTTGGAGCGGCCCGCAGGCCCACATACCAACCACTGCCCGGTTTGTCCGGCACTCCTTGAAGGAAACAATCTAGTTTCCTCTTGAAGATGTCCACGGTTGTTCTGGTAATATTTCTGATGCTCGCTGGTAGGACGTTGAACAACTGTGGACCTCTGATGTTTATAAAATCAATATACAAAGGTCTATATACAATATATAGGTTCAACCAGGTGGGTTCAACCACTGCAAACCACCTCAAGTCCATCATCACCCAGCAAAAATCTGCTATCAGAATAATATCAAATTCTGCTTTCAGACAACACTCAGCCCCCTTAATTGTTTAACTCCCTAAACATGCTAAACATAATCTCACTCCATAAATTCTTTTGTGTCAACTACATTTACAAAACCCTGTTCTTAAATGCAAATCCTGGTCTGAAACTCTCCCTGGACAGATGTAATAGGACCCATTATCACCACACCAGAAATAAATATCTCTTTGATATCCCCAGAGTTAAACTTAATCTGTGTAAACACTCTATGCAAATAAAGGGACCCAGTTTATGGAACTCACTCCCTATTGAATTGAAAAGCTGTCCAACTTTTACATCATAAAATTAATACTAAAAAGTACCTAATTTCATCTTCATAGTTTATCACTTTTTGCCTTAAAATTGCACTGTATCTATTGCTACCCAATCTCCCAACCCTTATGTTCCCAATTTGAACATCTTTACCATTGTGATCATTGCTGTCTTCTTATATGTGCTGCCAATCTGCTGTATGGTGTTTATTAATCTTGTTTATCTGTATCTATTGCTACCCAGTCTCCCAATCTTTATGTACCCAATCTGAACATCTTTACCATTGTGATCATTGCTATCTTATATGTGCTGTTAATCTGCTGTATGGTGTCTATTAATCTTGTTTAAATTGCTAATCAAGCTGTCAATGTAATCAATCAGAGCTTTAATATAACAATGTGCTTTAATATACTTACTAAGCTCTCTTATCTCATTTTTCTCTTGTAATGTATCTTTATCATTTATCAATTCTGATAGAAATTACCTACTTAAAATTATCTGTTAGATTAAGGACCTGCCCGAAACGCTGCGCGTACTAGTGGCTTTACAAGAGTGTAAATACTGTCCTATCCAATGTATTCTCACAAACCCAATGTACCTTCTTGTAAATATATAAATAAATAAATAAAATAAATAAATAAATATAGACCTCTGATGCTATATAGTCTTAATTTATGGGTTGGCGCTTTCACCCCCTGAGAGTTCTCTTCCCTTCCCTTCTCTGATACGAGAGCGCTTTGTTAACAAAGGAATACAAACAGTGCGCTAAGTATTGTTAATGGAAGCGCTAATTATATGATGAAGTGTCATGTATTTATTCAGACGAGAACAGCAGCGAACACAAACCAGCGCATATACGAAAAAAAATTTTTTGAATGTACAAATTTCTTAGTGAACGAAGTTGTTTCTAGCCCGGTATCCGAAATTGCAGTAGGCGACTTCAGATTCAGATTCAGATGTTTATTCAGGTAAGGTATATACATACAAGTGATGTTACATTAATGGATTGATATATAGATAGAGCTAGTACATACAATGCCTAAAGCCACTATTACGCAATGCGTTTCGGGCAAGGAAAACATTAATATCTAGAACTTAATACTAATTGAGCATAAAGAATAAAAAGTGTTGAGAACAAATACAAATAAAGATAAAAAAAAAGGGGGAACATGACTGAAAAAGAAGCACAAATACAATAGGTTGACAAACAGTGTTGATTAAAAAAAAAAGAAAATGACATGATATGGGGGAACATGACTGAAAAAGAAGCACAAATACAATAGGTTGACAAACAGTGTTGATTAAAAAAAAAAAGAAAATGACTTGACCAGTCCCCGACTGGGATTCCATCTGCCCTAGAGAGACTGCACTAACATCCATTTTTTCGTCACACTTACATTTCTATCTTTCTCGAGACATATAAAACATTTATGTTTATTCAAGAATTAACCTGAAATATACACTGTTCCGAGAGAGTTGCTCCGTCAATCGACCTGTGCAGGGTAGGTGCTTTGCGAATATAAAATACACGTATCTTCGCTTTAATTTAAAATATACCCATGGTAAGGCATTTAAAATGAAGCTTATATTTCTATTGTTCTTGCGACATATAAAACATTACGTTTATCAACGAATCTGCGTGAAATAAGCATTGTTCTGAGATGGGCATTGCAGGTTACGAGCTCTACGAGCAACGAAGCTGCCACTTTTATACAACTACAAATATCTTTGGTTTTACTTTAACAATTGTCGTGATAGAGGTTTTACATATAGATCCCGCTTTCGTCGTTCTTCTGACATATAAAGATTTTTGGTTTAATGAGTTATCACGATGTTTTCAACAATATTTTTTGGACGTTCGTCTATTCCAACTTGGTTGACTATTTTGAAAATCCAACACATGGGCTGCCCCATGTGATATTTGGGTCAACCTCCAATATGGTTCGCAACACATCCACCAAGAGAGAACTATTTCCTTCTAAAAGTATATAACCGTGTGCTATTATAATTAAAGAAACAATTGAAATAAAATTTTCTAATTAAAAAACACAAGGAAAAATAAGTGTTAAATAGGAAAGCAGTTATAAAGAAAAACAAGTAGGAAAAATGAGATGAGGAACCAGAAAAATGTTGGAATGCTCAGGGGATAAAATTGTAAGCACCTATCGCCATTTTATCAATAACTCCTACTGGCGAGTGTGCAGACATAAGTATAAACCTTCACACAAACTGCACCTATCATAACGAAGAAGCACCAACATTGACCGCCAAGTTCTCACATTAAATCAAACTAAGAAACTACATTCAAGCCTTGCCCAACCGTGAACATTGACTCTCCACTGTGACCCGTCTCCCTAAATCACCATTTGTGCAGTCATTAGAAGAAAACTTGTACACTGAAAACCTATCATTAAGAAGATGAAAACTCGCCAGTGTCCCGAGTGCGGGAAGACATTCAGTGAGCGTGGAAATATAAAGAGGCACATGTTAGTGCATTCAGGTGACAAGCCTCATCAATGTCCAGAGTGTGGGAAGAGATTCAGTCAGCTTGAAAATATGAAGACTCACATGTTATTGCATTCAGGTGACAAACCTCATAAGTGTCCAGAGTGTGGGAAGAGATTCAGTCAGCTTGGAACTATGAAGACTCATATGGTAGTGCATTCAGATGACAAACCTTATATGTGTCCAGAGTGCGTGAAGAGATTCAAACGGCTGAGAGATATGAAAAAACACATGTTAGTGCATGCAGGTGACAAGCCTCATGAGTGTCCAGAGTGTGGGAAGAAATTCAGTGAGCATCGAAATATGAAGAGGCACATGGTATTGCATTCAACTGACAAGCCTCATAAGTGTCCAGAGTGTGGGAAGAAATTCAGTAATCATGGAAATATGAAGAATCACATGTTAGTGCATTCAGAGGATAAGCCTCATAAGTGTCCAGAGTGTGAGAAGAAATTCAGTATGCTTTCAAGTATGAAGGCTCACAGGAAGGTCCATTTGGATGAAAGACCTTTCAAATGTGCTGAGTGTGGCAAAAAGTTTAAAGACCGTGGAACTATAATAAAGCACATGTTAGTGCATTCAGGTGACAAACCTCATAAGTGTCCAGAGTGTGGGAAGGGATTCACTCGGCCTGGAAGTATGAAGACTCACATGTTAGTGCATTCAGGTGATAAGCCTCATAAATGTCCAGAGTGTGAGAAGAGATTCAATAACCTTTCAAATATGAAGGCTCACAGGATGGTCCATTCCGATGAAAGACCTTTCAAATGTTCTGAGTGTGGCAAAAAGTTTAAATACCGTGGAACTGTAATAAAGCACATGTTAGTGCATTCAGGTGACAAACCTCATAAGTGTCCAGAGTGTGGGAAGGGATTCACTCTGCCTGGAAGTATGAAGACTCACATGTTAGTGCATTCAGGTGACAAACCTGATAAGTGTCCAGAGTGTGGGAAGGGATTCACTTGGCCTGGAAGTATAAAGACTCACATGTTAGTGCATTCAGGTGACAAGCCTCATAAGTGTCCAGAGTGTGGGAAGAGATTTAGTTACCTTAGAAGTATGAGGAGGCACAAGACAATACATTCAGGTGGTAAACTAAACACCTTGAGTGTGGGAGCTGATTCAGAGAATGCTGAAGGATACTGAGGCATTTGTACAATAACATACTTTTAATAAAGTATACAATTTTGAAATTGAACTTCATTATAAATATATGCTATCTCCTTGGGGAAAATTCTCCAGCATATAATCTAATAAAATAAATATAAATATATAATATATATAATATAAAATAATATAAAATAATTGATTCAAATAAAAACTAGAGAAGTGGACTGTAAAAACTTATTTCCCTTACACATCTTTTGGGGGTAGAATCAATAATGCGGAGATTACCTATGACATAGACATGGAAATAATTTCAATAATAAAAGTCATGAATAAATTCCAATCATATGATTATTACACTAAATACTGGGTTATTATTGAAATATGTTCTTAGCTGTCTACTTGTGAACATAGAATACATCAGACAACTCTCTGTAACCCGTCTAATCCTGTTTGTACACATTGTCTCGGCAGACACATGATTCACCAGAACGGGGTAAGCTTCTCTTGTAGATAACTCCACACTGCAAAATTAATATTATTTAATTTCTATATAATTGTGTATATTTCCAGAAATACACATTGAAAGTGGAGTTTACTGAGTATGGAAAACACTTGTGTTTTTTTTATCTTCATTCAGCATAACGATTGAACACCCCAAAACACAATAGGGCCACAACAAAGTGATTATGGGGTACTTAGCCAACCGGATACAGTGTCCGCAATGAAGCTGGCAACAAAGTCTGAGGTCTGATAATGCTCGGCTGATCCATATAACAGCCGATGATAATCGCCAGCCTTGGGACACAGATCAACATGGTTTCCCTCTCTAGCCAAGTCTCTTTGCAAGTGATCCGCCCGCCACCTAACGCTGGATGGTATGAACTTGGCATATAATTCGTGATATTTTATTCTGATTTTCTCTGATTGAAACATTGCCGATGTTAATTTACGTCATAATAACGTACTCTAGCTAACAACAGACGGTTTTTCCGCTGTGTGTATCATTGAACCTAAGTGATGATTGATAAATTACATATATACGTACCTTACCTTGAGGTTACCTTGAGGTGCTTCTGGGGCTTTGCGTCCCTGCGGTCCGGTTGTCGACCAGGCCTCCTGGTTGCTGGACTGATCAACCAGGCTGTTGGACACGGCTGTTCGCAGCCTGATATATGAGTCACAGCCTGGTTGATCTGGTATCCTTTGGAGGATGGTGAAATTCAGTTCATGACTTTTGTTGATACTGCATTAGCTGATCGTAGCAGTGGAAAACTTTACCAATAAACAGTGATATAATTTACTGAATTGAATAAATCAATTTGCAATCAATTATTCCGTAATAAATTCAACAAGGTTAAACTGGGCTTAATTCAATTGATATATTTACATAGTTTATTCTCATAGGAGAATAACACTGAGCTTTAAATTTGCTCTGTACCTAGTGTTACCCAATCTCCTAATTTTTATGTAATATCAAACAACCTTATCATTGTGTTCATTGCTGTCTTCTTATATGTGCTAGCCATATGCTGTATTGTGACTACCAATTTTTGTCAACTACCATTCAAGCTGTCATTGCAATCAATCTTAGCTACCTATGTGCTTTAATATACTGTACCTACAATTTTCTCTCATCTTCTTTTTTTCATTTCATGTAACTGTTATCATTTTTTTTGTCTATAAATTTTGCAAGTATTTACCTCCTTAAAATTTTCTTAGATTAAGGACCTGCCCGAAACGCTGCGCATGCTAGTGGCTTTACAAGACTGTAATTACCATATTTGTATCCTCACATTCCTTATGTACATTCTTGTATATGCATAAATAAATAAATAAATAAATAAATAATACCAAAAAGTATGTAATTTCTTCTTCATAGTTTCCTACCTAGTGCATGAAACTCACACTGTATCTAGTGCTACCCAATTCCACAAAATATGTACCTTTGACATACAGCTGTACCATTGTAATCAGCATTGCTGTTATCTTATATCATGTTATACACAGTTGGCTACATTATATTGTGCAATAATCCTCAAATTATGCTGAAATGTACCTGTGGATAACCCACAGGTACATTTGTACAATTGTACAATTTACTTTAATGAACCTACTTTTTTTTCTGTCAAATTTCTTATACAATGAATATTTTTATACTTTTTTACAATGCATTTTATACCTTCTTACAATGTATTTTTATATGTTCTTACAATGTATTTTAATATTTATTTACAATGTACCTGAAAACATTTTCTTTTTAAATTTAATAGAAATTTCCTTCTTAAAATTATATGTTAGATTAAGGATCTGCCCGAAATGCTATGCATGCTAGTGGCTTTACAAGAATGTAAAACTTCAAGTCACTGTACAGGTACTCGCATAAACCTAATGTAACTAATTGTATATTAATAAATAAATTAATAAATAAGTAAATACTCAAGATGAGACCTTTAAATTTATTTATTTATTTATTTATATATATACAAGAAGGTACATTGGGATTGTTAGGATACATAGCATAGTAATTACATTCTATTCATTCTAGAATATTCTTGTAAAGCCACTAGTACTCGCAGCATTTTGGGCAGGAGAAATGTATTTTAACCTGAATTTATTGGAGGAGCCCCTAACACTAGTGACCTCAATAAGGGCAGGAAGTCAGCGGCTTGTCAAAGGGCTCCCCATATACCCGGTTGATCTTTTCCAGTTAGATTTTAATCTTTTCTAGTTGGATTTTAATCCAACTAGTAAAATCTTTAATGCTTTATTTCCAACTCCCTTAGTGTCAAACCAGTTGAATCTTTTCATTCAAAAGATTGGATTTTAATCCAACTGGATTAAAATACCAGTTGGTATTAATCAAGGAGTTAGCTCATCAGCTTAAAATGCAAACTGATGTCCATTTTTATATATTATTTTGTATGCCTATTTATGAGTTATACTCTTGATTAGAAGTATATATCGTGAGTTTATAGTAGACAGACTGACATTTATAAACGAGTCAAAATTATATATACCACTTGCCTAACTTTAATAGTTATGCTATACTTGTCTGGCAAATATATTAGTCTGATGGACTGTCAAATTTAGTAGCCTGATTGGCAGTTATATTAGCATGACTCAGTTATATCAGATATTTATTTCTGTTGTGGTGCTCATGGGTTGTATTACATCTATGAAGGAAAAGTTTCAGAGCAGTTTATCATTTAGGAATAAGGTTTAGTACATATAAACAACACAAGAAAATATGTGGAGTGGGTGATGTTTATCATGTTTAGGGACAAAGAGGTGCAGTCAGTCACAGTGAGAGGGTGTGTGTATTGTTATATTACTAAACTCACTCCCTAGTGAACTAATTAATAAACTCACTCCCTAGTGAACTAATTAATAAACTCACTCCCTAGTGAATTGAAGAGCTGTCAAACTTCTGCCTCATTTAAAAACAAAGCAAAAAAGTACCTAATTTCATCTTCGATGTTTCCTACACTGAGCTTTAAATTTGCTCTGTATCTTATGTTACCCAATCTCCCAATCTTTATGTACTTACCCCCTCCCCGCTCAGCTCGTTGTTGCCGTGTGGGGGCTTAGTGGGCGGCTGCCGGAGTGTGATGCTCCTTGGGACAGTCCTCTGTCCTTTTCTAGCCTTGTGCTCCTGCTGCCGTCCTCTCCAATTCTGCTGGGCACCTTTTCCTTTTCCTTCTGTTTCGTTTTTCTCCCCACAATTCTCGTATCTGCTTGCCATTTCCTGCCGACCTTTTGCTTGTTCTAGTTCTTCCCTTGGACTTCTTCTATTTTGACGCCCGGGTGCTTGAGGAGGCATACTCTTGCACCCGTAGAACTGTAGTACCCGACGTCGAGAGCGAGGGGAACCTTTTATTGTCAATCCCCTTTTCGTCACTGAACCCGATCTCGACGGACTGTCGGTTTCTTAAGGTGGCGTTTGTGGGGCGTATACTCACGACGCACCCCTAGGAGGCCCCGGCAAGATTGGCGATAGCTTCTTGTTGGGTGTCCTGCCTCTAATTGTGGCTCCATGGTGGGTGTGGGGGCACATTCGTGAATGAATTTTCCTTTTCGTAAAGATGGTGATCCCTGTTTCGGCTATTTCTGCTTTACCTTCTCAGGCTCGTGGGGTGGGCGACCAAGCCCCCGAGTCAGTCTGTGTTGGAAGACCGGGCTCTGTAGCCTCCGCCTCATTGGGCCCCGACCTTGCTCCTCCTTTGGCCTCTCTGACTCCTTCCCCTGGCTCCCCTCCCTCCTCTGTGGTTGGGTCGAGCCCCAAGCCCCCAGTGGTGACTACCTCGTCCCCTGGCGCGGCTCCTTCTCTAGTTGTAACTACTGCGCATTTTAACCCCTCTCTGGGGGTTCTCACCGCCGTCCTCGTCACGGCCGCCCTCGCTCGATTCCTTCCAGTTCTGCTACCTATCAAGCCTTGTTTGGTCCCGCTTCGTGGGCCAAATATTTTGATCTCCTCCCTCTTGATTCTGCGCCTCCTGACGATTTCTCCCTCCATCGACATCTCGTTGATTCCTTGGATGCCTCCATTAGTTTCAACCCTACTCGTCTCGGTACACGTGTCGTTGCTGCTGCTCCTCAGGATGCTGCTTCCCGCTTGGCTGCCTTATCCTGCCTTGGCGAGACCCCTGTTTGGGTCTCGAAGAACGCTCAGTTGAATGCCAGTGTTGGCACTATTCTGCTCCCGCCCCATGTTGCGACCGGTGTTCGGGATCTGCGCGACTGCCACGACGATATTCGACATATCCTTGCTGCCCAGGGCCATTCTATTCTCCAGGTGGACACGTTTACTCGTCCCCCTCGTGGTAGTCGCCGTCAACCCCTCCAGGTTGTGAAGATTACCTTTGATGGTAGGACCCTTCCACCCTCTGTCATTCTTGCTGGTGCCAGGTGCTCTGTCCAGGAGTACCTTCCTTCTCCTCGGCTCTGTAACAAGTGCTGGAGATTTGGGCATGGTGCCCTCCGCTGCTCCGGGACTGTCTCTCTCTGTCCTTTGTGTGGTGGCGAAGGTCACTCTAAGTCGGAGTGCACTTCTCCCCAGGCTCGTTGCCTCAACTGCGGTGAGGCCCATCCTACCTTCTCCCGTGCGTGTGTCCATTACAAGCTTGAGGCAGCCATCCTCAACTTGAAGCACCGGGAGCGTTTATCTTTTCCTGAGGCGAGACGTCAGGTTCGCCGGCTCCCGCCTTATGCTAATATCTCTTATGCTCGCGTGTTGCGCTCTTCCTCTCCTCGTCCTTCCCGCCTTCCTCAGACTCACAACCGTTTCCGGGCCTTGGACCCTGATACGCCCACTGCCCCCTCCTCTGTTCCTTTGGGTTCTCTCCCGAAGGATCCACCTCCTGGTCCTCTGTCTGGGGTTCCCCTTCTTTCTACCCGGTCTGTCGTGTCTCCTGTGTCTTCTTCCTCGTCTCCCTCCGTTCCTCCTTCCCATCCTTCCCCTCCGTCTCTTGACTCTCCCTGCCGCCTGTCGGTGCGGGCTGATGTCCATCGCTCTCCATACGGCCGTCATGTGTGCTCTCGTTCAGCTTCTCCTGTTGAGACGCTAGAATCCGTTGCCCAGTACGTGGTTGCTGGGACACCTGTCTCTTTAAGTCAGAAGCGTAAGCCTGGCTCCTCTCCTTCCTCCTCCCCGGCGGGTAATAAGGTTTCGCTTTCTTACTCGGCCCCTACTTCTGCCTCTCTCGCTCCTTCCCCTCCCATTTCGGTGGTTGCACCCCCTGTTCCTGCTATGGAGGTTTCTTTAGCCCTCGCTTCCCTCTCGGTTGCTGCCCTTGCTGAGGTACGCTCCCCTCTTTCTACCCCCCCTCTTCCTGCTGCTGTCCTTGACTGCTCCTCTCCGTTGTTTCCTCCTCTTCCTCCTCCTCCTCCGGACCCCGCTCGCCCACCTCTGATCTGTTCTCCCGTTTCCTTCCCTCCATCTTTGCTCAGTTTACCCATGGCCCCTAACCCTGACTTTGCTGACCCTGATTCAGACCCTGATATTCTTTAACGTGCTCTGTTGCTCTTTCGCCTTTGTTTCTTCCTTGTTCTTTGTTTTTGTCCTTTCTCTTCTCGTCGTTGTCCATTCTTCAATGGAACGTTCGAGGTTATTACACCAATTTCCTCGAACTCCAACTTCTGATTTCGCGGTTTTCGCCCCTTTGTGTCTGTCTCCAGGAGCCGATGCTTGGTGCTCGTCCTGGTCGTTTTCGTGGCTATTCCTTTCTCTCCCCCCCCCCACCCGTTGCTGGGGCTTCTAATTCTTCTGCTCTCTTGATTCGTGCTGATGTTCCCTTTGTTCCTTTACTTTTTCCTTCGCCTCTCCATTGTTCTGCTGCTCGTATCTTTGTGGGGAAATGGTACACAGTTTTTTCCATTTATCTCCCCCCCGAGTGTCCTAATTTCTCTTCCTGATTTGAAACACCTCCTAGACTCCTTGCCGGAGCCTGTGCTCCTGCTGGGTGACTTCAATTGTCGTCATTCTCTTTGGGGTGACGTTCTGATGAATACCCGGGGTCGCCTTCTTGAGCCGTTTCTCCTCTCTTCTTCCCTGTCTCTTCTGAATTCTGGTGAGCCCACTCATTTGTACTCTCGGACTCGCTCCCTTTCTTGTCTTGATCTTTCTCTCTGCTCTTCTTCTCTATACTTAGATTTCACGTGGCAGGTTCTTGATGACCTCCATGGAAGTGATCATTTCCCCATCCTTGTTTCCTTTTTCTCTTTTCGCCCTTCCCTCTCTTTTCCTAGGTGGCAGTTTGCTAAGGCGGACTGGACCCTATTTACCCTCAGTGCTACTCTCTCTGACCTCTCCCTTCTGCCTCTCTCTCCCGCTCTCCTCCTTTTTCATGGCACTGTCTTCAACGCTGCCCTCCGCTCTATCCCTCATTCTTCCTCTCGGGGTCCACGGAAGTGCGTTCCCTGGTGGAATGTGGACTGTGCTTGGGCTGTCCGCTGTAAGCGTGCAGCCTGGAAGAGGCACCGCTGTAGGCAGACGACCGATTCTTTTCGTTTCTTTCGGAAAGTGAGTGCGGTGGCCCGTAGGGCCATCTGTATGGCTAAACGGGAATGTTGGGCATCTTATGTCTCAACAATTACGTCCGAAACTCCTCTGGCCCAGATCTGGAAGCGTATCCGCAAGATAGCGGGTAAGTTCGTTCCCGATGTTTCACCGGTCCTTCACCTCCATGATACTCTTGTGGCGGACCCGTTGCAGGTCGCTTCCGTACTGGGTTCCCACTTTTCTTCTGTTAGCTCTGGTCTTCATCTTCCCCAATCTTTTCTTCTTCGTAAACCTGTCCTTGAGTCTCGTCCTTTAGATTTCTGCACTCGTCTTCAGCTTCCCTATAACATTCCCTTCTCTCTCTCTGAACTCTGTTCTGCCCTGGCCCTCTGCGGTTCTACGGCGGCGGGCTCCGATGGTATTCATTATGAGATGCTTCGCCATCTCCCTCCGTGCACGTATCAGTATTTACTGAGTCTGTATAATCGGATCTGGGAGTCGTCGTCAGTCCCTGAGGACTGGCTCGATGCCGTTGTCCTCCCTGTTCGTAAACCGGGGTCTCTGGGTACTTCCCCTAAGGACTTTCGCCCTATTGCTCTCACAAGTTGTGTCTGCAAACTCTTTGAACGTATGGTTAACGTTCGTCTGATGTGGTTCCTGGAACACCATCACCTCCTCTCCCCTTCTCAATTTGGTTTCCGCAAGTGCCGCAGCACGACAAATGTCCTGGTGAACTTGGAGGTCTATATTCGTACTGCTTTTGCTGCGATGACCTCCGTTGTTGCCGTCCTTTTTGACCGGGAAAAGGCTTACGGCACCACTTGGCGATATCATATTCTATCTCAACTTCATTCTTTTGGCCTTCGTGGTCATCTCCCTCTCTTTCTCCGCAGCTTCCTTTCCCGTCGTTCCTTTCGGGTGCGCCTTGGTACCGCTCTCTCTGCCTCTTTTCAGCAATGTGAAGGTGTGCCCCAGGGTAGTGTTCTGAGCACTACTCTTTTTCTGGTTGCCCTCAATGGTCTTCTTTCCTCTCTTCCTTCTGGTGTCTTCTCCGCTCTCTATGTCGATGATCTTACCCTTTGCTGTCAGGGTGATGATTCGCCTCTCCTTCAGCGCCGGCTTCAACTTGCAATAGATGCCGTGTCGTCTTGGGCCACCGATCATGGCTTCAAGTTCTCTACTTCTAAGACTTATGCCATGACTTTTATGCGGAAACGGGTCGTTCTTCGTCCCTCTTTGTCACTTTATGGTCATCCCCTTGAATAGAAAGATTCCGCGAAGCTTTTGGGGTTATTCCTTGACACTCGTTTGTCTTGGTCTTCCCATATCTCTTACCTCCGTGTTGAGTGCTCTAAGGCCCTTACCCTCCTTCGGGTCTTGTCCCATACTTCTTGGGGGGCAGATAGGCGCACTCTCCTTGCTTTACATTCCTCTCTCGTCCTGTCTAAGCTCGATTATGGTTGCCCTGCTTACTCGTCTGCTTCTCCTTCTACTCTTTGCCGTCTTGATGCTTTGCACCGTACTGGGTTGCGCCTCAGTTCTGGTGCCTTTCGTTCGACTCCCGTCCTTAGCTTGTATGTTGACACTGGCTTCCTGTCTCTCCAGGACCGCCGTGATCGCTACTGTCTTCGCTATCTTGCGCGGTCCTTACAACATCCTTCCTCTCGCCTCTATCGTGCTTTAACTTTTACCCCTCCTGCGGTTCCTGTTCCTCTTCACCACCTCCCTCTTTCTGTCCGGTTATCTCGCCTCCAGGGTTCTCTTTCCGTTCGTATTTCTAATGTTTCTCCTCGTGTTGTTCCTTCTTTGCCCCCATGGAGAGTCCCTCTTCCGCGGTTTTGTACTTCCTTGACCCGTATCACTAAAGCTTTTACCCCTCCTACGGTTCTAAAACGCCTTTTCCTTGAGCACTTTTCTTCTCACTCCCACTCCGTTTCTGTCTTCACCAATGGGTCTAAGTCTGCGGACGGTGTTGGCTACTCTGTTGTTTTTTCTGATCGCATTTATATGTGTCGCTTACCTCCGGAGACTAGCATCTTTACAGCGGAACTTTATGCTATTATCTATGCTCTTCGTCTCCTGCTTTCTCGTTGTCAGTCTTCCTTTGTAGTTGTTGTTGACTCTCGTAGTGCCATCATGGCTCTCGGGTCCTTTAATCTGGTTCATCCAGTAGTTGTCGAGATCCAGCATTGGCTGTTTCTTGTTCACAGTAAATTTAAGTCGGTTGAGTTTTGTTGGGTTCCCAGCCATATTGGTGTGTCTTTAAATGAGCGTGCGGATGCTGCCGCCAAGGAAGCTGTCCGCTCTTGTAAAGGCATTCCGTATTCCGACTTTTACCCGGTTATCCATTCCTCTGTCCTTACCCGTTGGCAGGCTTCTTGGTTGTCTGTTACTGATAACAAGCTACGTACTCTTAAATGTATTGTTTCCTCGTGGCCGTCCTCCTTCCACCATAACCGGCGGTGGGAAACAGCTCTGGCGAGGTTGCGTATTGGCCATACTCGCTTAACCCATGGTCGCTTGATGGAGCGCCGCCCTGCTCCTTATTGTCCTAGTTGCATTGTCCCTTTTACTGACGTGCATGTCCTTCTTGAATGTCCTGACTTCCAGGACGAGCGTGTGTCTTGCTTTCCAACCGCCCCTCGCGGTCACCTGTCCCTCAATAGAATTCTTGGTGACTTGGATACTTTTGATATCGTTCGCCTTATGCGTTTTTGTTCTCGTATTGGCATCCTTGGTGATATTTAGCGCCCTCTGATTATTTTGCGCATTTGATGGTGCTACATAGCCTTCCCGGTTTGGTGCCTTCTTTTGATAATTACTTACTTACTTTATGTACTTAATCCAAACAACTTTATCATTGTGTTCATTGCTGTCTTCTTTTATGTGCTAGCCATATGCTGTATTGTGCCTATTATTTTTGTTAAACTACCATTCAAGCTGTCATTGCAATCAATCTGAGCTATTTATGTGCTTTAATATACCTACAATTTTCTTTCATCTTTTATTTTTTTCTTGCTATGTAACTTTTATCATTTTTATAAATTTTGCAAGTATTTACCTACTTAAAATTTTCTTAGATTAAGGACCTGCCCGAAACGCTGTGCGTATTAGTGGCTTTACAAGAATGTAATTACTATGCTATGTATCCTCACAATCCCAATGTACCTTCTTGTATATATATAAATAAAAATAAAAAATAAAATGAAGGAGCTAAAACATATGAAACAATGTCAAGAGGAAGCAAAGGGAGAGAGCATTAGTAGAAACTCTTCGTCTTGGAAGGTCGTAGACAGGGGTCTTAAGAAAACGCTGACAAGGCTGCCTGCAGAGGTCCTAAGGACTTCTAACTCATTAGCCGTGTTGGAAGATGAGTGCTGTTGGGAGCCTGCAGGTCACTCAATAGGGAAGGCAACAATTAAAGGCAGCGCAGATCCCTGAAGGTGCACAGAAAGTGAAGGAAGTACCTAAGTGAATTTTGGTTGTGGGAGACTCCCAGGCGAGGTATTTGGAGAGAACTTTTTGTTGCCAGAGATAGGCAGAACAGATTAAGAGTTTGCTATCCAGGAGTTGGAAATGGTGAAATTGTTAACAACTTGGATGATATTATAGCTGGAGAATGGGAACAAACCCATTATTTGTATCAGTGCCAGTGGAAATGATGTTGGACAAGATTGTACCCCTGGCTTTGCCTGTGTCTCAAAATGCAAATTATTACTTTCAGTGTACCTGAGAGTACTTGTAAGCAATCTACCTCATTTTTTTGTTTTGTTTTGTGTTTGTCTTGTATATATTATTATTTTTCCCCCTTTTATATCAAAATTTGTTTATTTTGTAATTGCCTTTTTTGCCTTGTTTTCCTACAACTAGCCCTCTTATGCAAACAAGTATAGACCCTGAACTTAACCTCTTATTCAGTATCTATGACAATCATCACTTTAATGATCAAAATTGTAGATATTTTACAGCACATGATGTAAACAATGTAGTAACACATAATCACAACCCTGGAAACACAAACCGTAACTGTCTATTTTCCACTTGTTACAACTTGTAATAAAGTTGTTACATCTTGGCTTAACGTGTTTATGACGTATTAGAACGTTGTTACAACTTGTTATATTGGTTTTTACAACTGGTTAGGTGTTAAAACTTGTTCGAACGTTGTACCAACGTTGTTGTTTCGGTGTGTGTTTGACGGGAATATCTCTGTAATTACTTTGAATGTAAGATCTCTAAGCAAACACTTTGATGATGTTAGTACCTTGATTCAAACTGTTGACAACAAATTCTCTTTTGTTATACTTACTGAAACGTGGTTAAAAGAGGATACTACTCAACTCATTAACCCTTTAACTGCGCAACGCGCCTGCAGGCCTACATCTGGGGGTGCACTACGTGCCTCCGGGTATTTGTAGTTTTTACGTTCCATTCAAAACTCCAGCAACTACAGGGGTTCACATCAGCTTCCTCAGGGCTCTTATAAACAGACGCCATCTTTAAAAAAAATCGTTGTCCACATTCCTGGGTGTGGGAGCCTCAATAGTGAGTGACCAACCAAGGCTGGCACTCGCAGTACGAGCTCACAGCACTGCTGTTCAGCGTGACCACAGCATCGCCTAATAATGTCAAAATATATATATAATCTGTATTATTTAGCAAAGATAGTATTATAGAAGAGCCTGAGTGTGATAATGACTGGGTACAATGTTCAAATATCAGTGATTCAATGCTGTTCACGATGTTCACAGCGCTAGCCACAGCACCACACCATTAATACCCTTACCGTACTACCGTACTACGGTACCCTTAGGGTACCGTAGTACCCTAAGGGTACTCGGTACCCTTACTCAAATCTCTGAATATGTTAGATATTAAGTCACTGCACATTCTCTCTTGTGTATTATACATATATAAAACGCTGAACTGTAATGCCAATCCTGATCTCAAAAGCTTCATAGAAGGTTGTAACAGAACCCATGAGCACCACACCAGAAATAAATACAGTTTTGATATTCCTAGAGTACGACTTAATCAAACTAGAAATGCTCTACAAATCAAGGGACCCAGAATGTGGAATGACCTCCCCAACCATGTTAAAGACTGTACCTCTCTCAACCAGTTTAAGATAAAAACTAAACACTACCTAATAAATTCCCTGTAACCCACCTCACTCCTTTATTGTCAACCCATGTCTGTTATTTTATTATTATTATTTTATTATTATTATTTTTTTTAATCAACACTGTTTGTCAACCTATTGTATTTGTGCTGCTTTTTCAGTCATGTTCCCCCTTTTTTTTATCTTTATTTGTATTTGTTTTCAACACTTTTTATTCTTTATGCTCAATTAGTATTAAGTTCTAGATATTAATGTTTTTCTTGCCCGAAACGCATTGCGTAATAGTGGCTTTAGGCATTGTATGTACTAGCTCTATCTATATATCAATCCATTAATGTAACATCACTTGTATGTATGTACCTTACCTGAATAAACATATTTATTTATTTATTTATTTAATTTATTTCGTCCATCTAGGAATCTTCGAACGACTTCTCAGGTTCCATTTATTTATTTATTTATTTATTTTCTGATCAGGGGAAGGAAGACACCAAGCCTTGGGGGCGTAATTTTATTGACATGATAAATAATTCTGCAGAAGTAAAACAGGCTTTTAAATAGGACTTAACAAATGTATAACATAGCCGTGGCTAACGCAAAGTACACGAAACATCTTAAATTGTACACCCGTAGTAAAACGTAATCTTATAGCCTAGTAACAAACTCTGCAGAAACCTAATGTCCTAATGTCTAGAATTAGCAGTGAGGCGAATGTAACAAATCTAATACTAAGTATAACGGGACACCAAAGTGAACAACATAACATAAGGGAAACCCTAGCTGGAGAATAATCAGGCGGCAGAAAACATAGTGACTGGGGAAGCCTGATAAGTATTTGGAGAAGAAAATAACCCCAGGCCAGAGGCCGAGCCGCCAAGGAAGGAATTACCTGACAAGGTAGGGCTTACTAGTAGAATGTCTGTAAAGTCAAAGTAGTAGCTGCGGACAGCGGAACACTTGGGGACGGGCGCTGCACCCCCCCACCCATCCCCAGTGAAACGGGAGGAAAACGTGAGGAACAACGACTGACGTAGTCAGAACCGTGAGAACTGGCAGCCAGCAGAAAGGGGGAGGAGGGTGGGCGCTTCGTGAATCTTGGACCTGGTCGGGAGAGGGAGTGAGAGCGGGACCTGACTTCCCGCGCCTTTTATGCCACCCAGGCTGGCCGCACCACGCCTGCGGGACGCGATGCGCAATTGTCTCTTCCTTCCCCCGTCAGAAACTCCACCGCCTTTCGTCAAAAGGCAGTGGGCCATTTTCTGATCAGGGGAAGGAAGACACCAAGCCTTGGGGGCGTAATTTTATTGACATGATAAATAATTCTGCAGAAGTAAAACAGGCTTTTAAATAGGACTTAACAAATGTATAACATAGCCGTGGCTAACGCAAAGTACACGAAACATCTTAAATTGTACACCCGTAGTAAAACGTAATCTTATAGCCTAGTAACAAACTCTGCAGAAACCTAATGTCCTAATGTCTAGAATTAGCAGTGAGGCGAATGTAACAAATCTAATACTAAGTATAACGGGACACCAAAGTGAACAACATAACATAAGGGAAACCCTAGCTGGAGAATAATCAGGCGGCAGAAAACATAGTGACTGGGGAAGCCTGATAAGTATTTGGAGAAGAAAATAACCCCAGGCCAGAGGCCGAGCCGCCAAGGAAGGAATTACCTGACAAGGTAGGGCTTACTAGTAGAATGTCTGTAAAGTCAAAGTAGTAGCTGCGGACAGCGGAACACTTGGGGACGGGCGCTGCACCCCCACCCAGCAGGCCAGCAGGCCGGACCCCCCCCCGAAGGGCGAGTGCCCGCTGGCCGCGAGGGAAACCTCAGGGAGGCAGAGCAACTACGCTACAAAACTAGGAAGGAAGGAGGACAAACTGGAGGAGCTCGCACATCGCCTCGACTTATGCCCCCTGGCCTTGGCCCGTGGGCGACGGTCGGTGAAGGTGGGGGGCAGGGGCGGCTGTAGCAGCCGCGGCAGGGTCTGCCTCGGTGGTTCCCATGCCCTGAAGGCTTGTGACATGAGAGGGCCCCCGAGCCTGCGCGATGGGCGCCTGCAGCGTCGTCCAATCGTCGGCCGAAAAAGGTGGAGGCTGCGACGCTGTGCCACCCGCCGCTTTGCCGGCAGTGGCTTCTGGGAAGTGTGGTCGCCGTGCACATCAGAGCCGCCCGAGGAGGCCCCCGAGGGGGGGAGGCGAAGCGAAGGCCGGCTGCGTCCTCACCCCACTGCGCTGTTGTCCTCACGCGACGTCGCCCGAGCCCTCTTCCGTGTTGCAGTTGCTGCGTGATCCGGCTTCTCGCCACTGCGGAAAATGAAAAAGTAAGCATCGACAGGTCTAACGGGGGAAAACAGGCAGGGAGGCCCAGCTGCCGCACCGGCAACCGTCACATACACAAGTAGACAAAAGCAAGCTAGGTAAAGTTAAGTGTCCATAGTGATTGAGAATACCGGACATAGCCAATGCTATCGTAATAAAACCAATGTAATAAACTCTGAGCAGTTAAAATAGATTAAGAGAGTAATATTCATGTATAGATTGAACAGTAATATTCATGGTATAGTTTGGTTATAATAAGACCGTATTACTCATTGTATAGTTTGTTTATATTAAGACAGTATTAATCGTGGTATAGTATAGAAGAATTCAAACAATAATAATCTCAAAAGTAAAAACAAAATTATTTGAGTATCCCACTAGAAATGTACACTGCTTTAACACTGCAACAGTGTTATTAAGTAAATACCGGGCATAACTGGAGCTGGACTATGTAACAAATTAATCTTAGAAACTTAAATAATATAAATAACATAGCGAGGCCAAAACAGTAAGAAAGGCATGAGGCGTAAGCAGTGCTAGAAACAGAGAATAAATAGCGGAGTAAATACAAGACAAACTGAAACTGAACAAGTAAATAGCTTAAGACCGTATTATAATATACTTGTATTTAAGCTGAACAAATAAAAGATATAATATACTTGTATTTAAGCTGAACAAATAAAAGAGTAAACAGTGATAATCATGGATAATTTGGGTAGATTAAAGCAGGACTATACAAGGTATAGGATGGTTAGGTTGAACAGTAATATGCATGGTATAGTTTGGATAGATTAAAATTGTAAAGTTCATGGGATAGATTGGTTAATTAAACAGTACTTATTCATGGAATAGATGGTCTAGAGTAAACCAATAATAGTCTCAAAAGTGAAAACAAAATTATTTGCATATCCCACGGTAATGGACACTGCCTTAACGCTGCAACAGGAATAGTAAGTAAATACAAGGCATAACTGAAAGCTGAACAAAGTAATAAAATAATTTAGGGAACTTAAATAAATGATAACATGGCGTAGCTCACCCAAACCGACAGACCGCTCTACGGCATGCGCCTACCCTGGAGGAGTAGAACAGAACAGTGAGAACGGGAGGGGAATAATATATTCTAATAATAGAATAAGACCGTAATATAATGTACTTGCATATAAGCTGAACAAATAAAAGAAACAGTGGTAATCATGGGAAGATTTGGTAGCTTAAAGCGGGATTAATCAAGGGATAGGATGGTAGGTTAAGCAGTAATGTGCATGGTATGGTTTGGATAGCGTAAAACTGTAATGTTCAAGGGATGGAATGGTTATTAAAACAGTATTAATCGAGGGAGAATGGCTAGCCTAGCAATAATATTCTCAAAAGTGAAACAAAATTAGTTGAGTATCCCACAGCAATGGACACTGCATTAACGCTGCTAGAGGAATAGTAAGTAAATACAAGGCATAACTAAGCTGAACAATGCAATAATTAATTTAGAAACTTAAATAAAAGATAATAACATAACATAGCCCACCCAAGCGGACAGACCGCCCGACGGCATGCGCCTGCGCTGGAGGACAGGACAGGGAAACAGGAGGGAACGTGTACGTGCAGGAACAACAGGCGGCTACCGAGTGGACGAGACGTCAAGGTACAAACGGGCCGGTCTACCCCGGCCAGGCCAAACGGCTGGGGCGAACATAACGTGGGACACCGGGGCCAGCAAACACCTGGGGACGAACAAACCGGGATACACCGGCCAGCCCAAACGACTGGGTACGAACAAGCCGGGATACACCGGCCATCCCAGACGACTGGGTACGAACAGATCGGGCTACACCATCACCGGATGAGACTGAACATCCGTGTACGAACAAGCCGGGCTCCACCGGCCAGACAAAACGTCTGTGACGAGCAAGCAGGGCTGCGCCAGCCAGACAAACAGCTGAGACGAACAAGCTGGGCTACACCAGCCAGGCAAACGACTGGGACAAACAAGCTGAGCTACACCGACCGGACAAACAACTGGGACGAACACGCTGGGCTTCAACAGCCAGACAAACGACTGGGAAGAACAAGCTGGGTTACACCAGCCAGGCACGCTTCGTGAATCTTGGACCTGGTCGGGAGAGGGAGTGAGAGCGGGACCTGACTTCCCGCGCCTTTTATGCCACCCAGGCTGGCCGCACCACGCCTGCGGGACGCGATGCGCAATTGTCTCTTCCTTCCCCCGTCAGAAACTCCACCGCCTTTCGTCAAAAGGCAGTGGGCCATTTCATTGCTGTCTTCTTTTATGTGCTAGCCATATGCTGTATTGTGACTACCAATTTTTGTCAACTACCATTCAAGCTGTCATTGCAATCAATCTTATATTGTTTCTGCTGTATTGTGCCTACCAATTTGTTGTCAACTACCATTTTAAGCTGTCATTGCAATCAATCATAGCTACCTATGTGCTTTAATATACTGTACCTATAATTTTCTCTCATCTTTTTTTTTTTTTTCATTCCATGTAATCTGTTATCATTTTTTTGTCTATAAATTTTGCAAGTATTTACCTCCTTAAAATTTTCTTAGATTAAGGACCTGCCCGAAACGCTGCGCGTGCTAGTGGCTTTACAAGACTGTAATTACCATAATTGTATCCTCACATTCCTTATGTACATTCTTGTATATGCATAAATAAATAAATAAATAAATTTCTGGTGTGGTGCTCATGGGTTCTGTTACAACCTTCTATGAAGCTTTTAAGATCAGGATTGGCATTATAGTTTAGCGTTTTATATATGTATATATATATATATATATATATATATATATATATATATATATATATATATATATATATATATATATATATATATATATATATATATATATATATATATATATATATATATCATACCTAGTAGCCAGACCGCACTTCTCAGCCTACTATGCAAGGCCCGATTTGCCTAATAAGCCAAGTTTTCCTGAATTAATATATTTTCTCTAATTTTTTTCTTATAAAATGATAAAGCTACCCATTTCATTATGTATGAGGTAAATTTTTTTTATTGGAGTTAGAATTAACGTAGATATATGAACTAACCTAACCAAACCTAACCTATCTTTATAGGTTAGGTTAGGTTAGGTAGCCGAAAAAGTTAGGTTAGGTTAGGTTAGGTAGTCGAAAAAACATTAATTCATGAAAACTTGGCTTATTAGGCAAATCGGGCCTTGCATAGTAGGCTGAAAAGTGCATTCTGGCTACTAGGTACGATATATATATATATATATATATATATATATATATATATATATATATATATATATATATATATATATATATATATATATATATGTCGTACCTAGTAGCCAGAACGCACTTCTCGGCCTATTATGCAAGGCCCGATTTGCCTAATAAGCCAAGTTTTCCTGAATTAATATATTTTCTCTATTTTTTTTCTTATGAAATGATAAAGCTACCCATTTCATTATGTATGAGGTCAATTTTTTTTTATTGGAGTTAAAATTAACGTAGATATATGACCGAACCTAACCAACCCTACCTAACCTAACCTAACCTATCTTTATAGGTTAGGTTAGGTTAGGTAGCCGAAAAGGTTAGGTTAGGTTAGGTTAGGTAGGTTAGGTCGTCGATAAACAATTAATTCATGAAAACTTGGCTTATTAGGCAAATCGGGCCTTGCATAGTAGGCTGAGAAGTGAGTTCTGGCTACTAAGTACGACATATATATATATATATATATATATATATATATATATATATATATATATGTCGAACCTAGTAGCCAGAACGCACTTCTCAGCCTACTATGCGAGGCCCGATTTGCCTAATAAGCCAAGTTTTCCTGAAATAATATATTTTTTCTAATTTTTTTCTTATGAAATGATAAAGCTACCCATTTCATTATGCATGAGGTCAATTTTTTTTAATTGGAGTTAAAATTAATGTAGATATATGACCGAACATAACCAACCCTACCTAACCTAACCTAACCTATCTTTATAGGTTAGGTTAGGTTAGGTAGCCGAAAAAGTTAGGTTAGGTTAGGTTAGGTAGGTTAGGTTGTCGAAAACACATTAATTCATGAAAACCTGGCTTATTAGGCAAATCAGGCCTTGCATAGTAGGCCGAGAAGTGCGTTCTGGCTATTAGGTACGACATATATATATGATATATACGATATATATATATATATATATATATATATATATATATATATATATATATATATATATATATATATATATATATATATATATATATATATATATATATATATATATATATATAACTGAAAACTCACACCCCAGAAGTGACTCGAACCCATACTCCCAGAAGCAACGCAACTGGTATGTACAAGACGCCTTAATCCACTTGACCATCACGACCGCACAAAATGAGGTGATAGCCTAAGCTATTTGAACCACCCCACCGCCGGCACTCGGATAGTAATCTTGGGCATAGCATTTTACCAAATCACCTCATTCTTTGGGGCACACGTGAGGAACACAAATGCGAACAAGCCTGAATGGTCCCCAGGACAATATGCAACTGAAAACTCACACCCCAGAAGTGACTCGAACCCATACTCCCAGAAGCAACGCAACTGGTATGTACAAGACGCCTTAATCCACTTGACCATCACGACCGGACAAAATGAGGTGATAGCCTAAGCTATTTGAACCACCCCACCGCCGGCACTCGGATAGTAATCTTGGGCATAGCATTTTACCAAATCACCTCATTCTTTGGGGCACACGTGAGGAACACAAATGCGAACAAGCCTGAATGGTCCCCAGGACAATATGCAACTGAAAACTCACACCCCAGAAGTGACTCGAACCCATACTCCCAGAAGCAACGCAACTGGTATGTACAAGACGCCTTAATCCACTTGACCATCACGACCGGACAAAATGAGGTGATAGCCTAAGCTATTTGAACCACCCCACCGCCGGCACTCAGATAGTAATCTTGGGCATAGCATTTTACCAAATCACCTCATTCTTTGGGGCACACGTGAGGAACACAAATGCGAACAAGCCTGAATGGTCCCCAGGACAATATGCAACTAAAAACTCACACCCCAGAAGTGACTCGAACCCATACTCCCAGAAGCAACGCAACTGGTATGTACAAGACGCCTTAATCCACTTGACCATCACGACCGGACAAAATGAGGTGATAGCCTAAGCTATTTGAACCACCCCACCGCCGGCACTCGGATAGTAATCTTGGGCATAGCATTTTACCAAATCACCTCATTCTTTGGGGCACACGTTAGGAACACAAATGCGAACAAGCCTGAATGATCCCCAGGACAATATGCAACTGAAAACTCACACCCCAGAAGTGACTCGAACCCATACTCGCAGAAGCAACGCAACTGGTATGTACAAGACGCCTTAATCCACTTGACCATCACGACCGGACAAAATGAGGTGATAGCCTAAGCTATTTGAACCACCCCACCGCCGGCACTCGGATAGTAATCTTGGGCATAGCATTTTACCAAATCACCTCATTCTTTGGGGCACACGTGAGGAACACAAATGCGAACAAGCCTGAATGGTCCCCAGGACAATATGCAACTGAAAACTCACACCCCAGAAGTGACTCGAACCCATACTCCCAGAAGCAACGCAACTGGTATGTTCAAGACGCCTTAATCCACTTGACCATCACGACCGGACAAAATGAGGTGATAGCCTAAGCTATTTGAACCACCCCACCGCCGGCACTCGGATAGTAATCTTGGGCATAGCATTTTACCAAATCACCTCATTCTTTGGGGCACACGTGAGGAACACAAATGCGAACAAGCCTGAATGGTCCCCAGGACAATATGCAACTGAAAACTCACACCCCAGAAGTGACTCGAACCCATACTCGCAGAAGCAACGCAACTGGTATGTACAAGACGCCTTAATCCACTTGACCATCACGACCGGACAAAATGAGGTGATAGCCTAAGCTATTTGAACCACCCCACCGCTGGCACTCGGATAGTAATCTTGGGCATAGCATTTTACCAAATCACCTCATTCTTTGGGGCACACGTGAGGAACACAAATGCGAACAAGCCTGAATGGTCCCCAGGACAATATGCAACTGAAAACTCACACCCCAGAAGTGACTCGAACCCATACTCCCAGAAGCAACGCAACTGGTATGTTCAAGACGCCTTAATCCACTTGACCATCACGACCGGACAAAATGAGGTGATACCCTAAGCTATTTGAACCACCCCACCGCCGGCACTCGGATAGTAATCTTGGGCATAGCATTTTACCAAATCACCTCATTCTTTGGGGCACACGTGAGGAACACAAATGCGAACAAGCCTGAATGGTCCCCAGGACAATATGCAACTGAAAACTCACACCCCAGAAGTGACTCGAACCCATACTCGCAGAAGCAACGCAACTGGTATGTACAAGACGCCTTAATCCACTTGACCATCACGACCGGACAAAATGAGGTGATAGCCTAAGCTATTTGAACCACCCCACCGCCGGCACTCGGATAGTAATCTTGGGCATAGCATTTTACCAAATCACCTCATTCTTTGGGGCACACGTGAGGAACACAAATGCGAACAAGCCTGAATGGTCCCCAGGACAATATGCAACTGAAAACTCACACCCCAGAAGTGACTCGAACCCATACTCCCAGAAGCAACGCAACTGGTATGTTCAAGACGCCTTAATCCACTTGACCATCACGACCGGACAAAATGAGGTGATACCCTAAGCTATTTGAACCACCCCACCGCCGGCACTCGGATAGTAATCTTGGGCATAGCATTTTACCAAATCACCTCATTCTTTGGGGCACACGTGAGGAACACAAATGCGAACAAGCCTGAATGGTCCCCAGGACAATATGCAACTGAAAACTCACACCCCAGAAGTGACTCGAACCCATACTCCCAGAAGCAACGCAACTATATGGTATGTACAAGACGCCTTAATCCACTTGACCATCACGACCGGACAAAATGAGGTGATAGCCTAAGCTATTTGAACCACCCCACCGCCGGCACTCGGATAGTAATCTTGGGCATAGCATTTTACCAAATCACCTCATTCTTTGGGGCACACGTGAGGAACACAAATGCGAACAAGCCTGAATGGTCCCCAGGACAATATGCAACTGAAAACTCACACCCCAGAAGTGACTCGAACCCATACTCCCAGAAGCAACGCAACTGGTATGTACAAGACGCCTTAATCCACTTGACCATCACGACCGGACAAAATGAGGTGATAGCCTAAGCTATTTGAACCACCCCACCGCCGGCACTCAGATAGTAATCTTGGGCATAGCATTTTACCAAATCACCTCATTCTTTGGGGCACACGTGAGGAACACAAATGCGAACAAGCCTGAATGGTCCCCAGGACAATATGCAACTGAAAACTCACACCCCAGAAGTGACTCGAACCCATACTCCCAGAAGCAACGCAACTGGTATGTACAAGACGCCTTAATCCACTTGACCATCACGACCGGACAAAATGAGGTGATAGCCTAAGCTATTTGAACCACCCCACCGCCGGCACTCGGATAGTAATCTTGGGCATAGCATTTTACCAAATCACCTCATTCTTTGGGGCACACGTGAGGAACACAAATGCGAACAAGCCTGAATGGTCCCCAGGACAATATGCAACTGAAAACTCACACCCCAGAAGTGACTCGAACCCATACTCCCAGAAGCAACGCAACTGGTATGTACAAGACGCCTTAATCCACTTGACCATCACGACCGGACAAAATGAGGTGATAGCCTAAGCTATTTGAACCACCCCACCGCCGGCACTCGGATAGTAATCTTGGGCATAGCATTTTACCAAATCACCTCATTCTTTGGGGCACACGTGAGGAACACAAATGCGAACAAGCCTGAATGGTCCCCAGGACAATATGCAACTGAAAACTCACACCCCGGAAGTGACTCGATCCCATACTCCCAGAAGCAACGCAACTGGTATGTACAAGACGCCTTAATCCACTTGACCATCACGACCGGACAAAATGAGGTGATAGCCTAAGCTATTTGAACCACCCCACCGCCGGCACTCGGATAGTAATCTTGGGCATAGCATTTTACCAAATCACCTCATTCTTTGGGGCACACGTTAGGAACACAAATGCGAACAAGCCTGAATGATCCCCAGGACAATATGCAACTGAAAACTCACACCCCAGAAGTGACTCGAACCCATACTCCCAGAAGCAACGCAACTGGTATGTACAAGACGCCTTAATCCACTTGACCATCACGACCGGACAAAATGAGGTGATAGCCTAAGCTATTTGAACCACCCCACCGCCGGCACTCGGATAGTAATCTTGGGCATAGCATTTTACCAAATCACCTCATTCTTTGGGGCACACGTGAGGAACACAAATGCGAACAAGCCTGAATGGTCCCCAGGACAATATGCAACTGAAAACTCACACCCCAGAAGTGACTCGAACCCATACTCCCAGAAGCAACGCAACTGGTATGTTCAAGACGCCTTAATCCACTTGACCATCACGACCGGACAAAATGAGGTGATAGCCTAAGCTATTTGAACCACCCCACCGCCGGCACTCGGATAGTAATCTTGGGCATAGCATTTTACCAAATCACCTCATTCTTTGGGGCACACGTGAGGAACACAAATGCGAACAAGCCTGAATGGTCCCCAGGACAATATGCAACTGAAAACTCACACCCCAGAAGTGACTCGAACCCATACTCCCAGAAGCAACGCAACTGGTATGTACAAGACGCCTTAATCCACTTGACCATCACGACCGGACAAAATGAGGTGATAGCCTAAGCTATTTGAACCACCCCACCGCCGGCACTCGGATAGTAATCTTGGGCATAGCATTTTACCAAATCACCTCATTCTTTGGGGCACACGTGAGGAACACAAATGCGAACAAGCCTGAATGGTCCCCAGGACAATATGCAACTGAAAACTCACACCCCAGAAGTGACTCGAACCCATACTCCCAGAAGCAACGCAACTGGTATGTACAAGACGCCTTAATCCACTTGACCATCACGACCGGACAAAATGAGGTGATAGCCTAAGCTATTTGAACCACCCCACCGCCGGCACTCGGATAGTAATCTTGGGCATAGCATTTTACCAAATCACCTCATTCTTTGGGGCACACGTGAGGAACACAAATGCGAACAAGCTTGAATGGTCCCCAGGACAATATGCAACTGAAAACTCACACCCCAGAAGTGACTCGAACCCATACTCCCAGAAGCAACGCAACTGGTATGTACAAGACGCCTTAATCCACTTGACCATCACGACCGGACAAAATGAGGTGATAGCCTAAGCTATTTGAACCACCCCACCGCCGGCACTCGGATAGTAATCTTGGGCATAGCATTTTACCAAATCACCTCATTCTTTAGGGCACACGTGAGGAACACAAATGCGAACAAGCCTGAATGGTCCCCAGGACAATATGCAACTGAAAACTCACCAACTGTAAAATGCTATGCCCAAGATTACTATCCGAGTGCCGGCGGTGGGGTGGTTCAAATAGCTTAGGCTATCACCTCATTTTGTCCGGTCGTGATGGTCAAGTGGATTAAGGCGTCTTGTACATACCAGTTGCGTTGCTTCTGGGAGTATGGGTTCGAGTCACTTCTGGGGTGTGAGTTTTCAGTTGCATATTGTCCTGGGGACCATTCAGGCTTGTTCGCATTTGTGTTCCTCACGTGTGCCCCAAAGAATGAGGTGATTTGGTAAAATGCTATGCCCAAGATTACTATCCGAGTGCCGGCGGTGGGGTGGTTCAAATAGCTTAGGCTATCACCTCATTTTGTCCGGTCGTGATGGTCAAGTGGATTAAGGCGTCTTGTACATACCAGTTGCGTTGCTTCTGGGAGTATGGGTTCGAGTCACTTCTGGGGTGTGAGTTTTCAGTTGCATATTGTCCTGGGGACCATTCAGGCTTGTTCGCATTTGTGTTCCTCACGTGTGCCCCAAAGAATGAGGTGATTTGGTAAAATGCTATGCCCAAGATTACTATCCGAGTGCCGGCGGTGGGGTGGTTCAAATAGCTTAGGCTATCACCTCATTTTGTCCGGTCGTGATGGTCAAGTGGATTAAGGCGTCTTGTACATACCAGTTGCGTTGCTTCTGGGAGTATGGGTTCGAGTCACTTCTGGGGTGTGAGTTTTCAGTTGCATATTGTCCTGGGGACCATTCAGGCTTGTTCGCATTTGTGTTCCTCACGTGTGCCCCAAAGAATGAGGTGATATGGTAAAATGCTATGCCCAAGATTACTATCCGAGTGCCGGCGGTGGGGTGGTTCAATTAGCTTAGGCTATATATCACCTCATTTTGTCCGGTCGTGATGGTCAAGTGGATTAAGGCGTCTTGTACATACCAGTTGCGTTGCTTCTGGGAGTATGGGTTCGAGTCACTTCTGGGGTGTGAGTTTTCAGTTGCATATTGTCCTGGGGACCATTCAGGCTTGTTCGCATTTGTGTTCCTCACATGTGCCCCAAAGAATGAGGTGATTTGGTAAAATGCTATGCCCAAGATTACTATCCGAGTGCCGGCGGTGGGGTGGTTCAAATAGCTTAGGCTATCACCTCATTTTGTCCGGTCGTGATGGTCAAGTGGATTAAGGCGTCTTGTACATACCAGTTGCGTTGCTTCTGGGAGTATGGGTTCGAGTCACTTCTGGGGTGTGAGTTTTCAGTTGCATATTGTCCTGGGGACCATTCAGGCTTGTTCGCATTTGTGTTCTCACGTGTGCCCCAAAGAATGAGGTGATTTGGTAAAATGCTATGCCCAAGATTACTATCCGAGTGCCGGCGGTGGGGTGGTTCAAATAGCTTAGGCTATCACCTCATTTTGTCCGGTCGTGATGGTCAAGTGGATTAAGGCGTCTTGTACATACCAGTTGCGTTGCTTCTGGGAGTATGGGTTCGAGTCACTTCTGGGGTGTGAGTTTTCAGTTGCATATTGTCCTGGGGACCATTCAGGCTTGTTCGCATATATATATATATATATATATATTTATATATATATATATATATATATATATATATATATATATATATATATATATATATATATATATATATATATATGTTGTACCTAGTAGCCAGAATGCACTTCTATGCCTACTATGCAAGGCCCGATTTGCCTAATAAGCCAAGTTTTCCTGAATTAATATATTTTCTCTGATTGTTTTCTTATGAAATGATAAAGCTACCCATTTCATTATGTATGAGGTCAATTTTTTTATTGGAATTAGAATTAATGTAGATATATGACCGAACCTAACCAACCCTACCTAACCTATCTTTATAGATTAGGTTAGGTTAGGTAGCCGAAAAAGTTAGGTTAGGTTAGGTTAGGTAGGTTAGGTAGTCGAAAAAACATTAATTCATGAAAACTTGGCTTATTAGGCAAATCGGGCCTTGCATAGTAGGCTGAAAAGTGCATTCTGGCTACTAGGTACGACATATATATATATATATATATATATATATATATATATATATATATATATATATATATATATATATATATATATATATATATATATATATATATATATATATATATATATATATATATATGAAAATGAAAACTCACACTCATATAGTCCTGGGGACCATTCAGGCTTGTTCGCATATATATATATATATATATATATATATATATATATATATATATATATATATATATATATATATATATATATATATATATATATATATATATATATCAGATTCAGATTCAGATGTTTATTCAGGTAAGGTATATACATACAAGTGATGTTACATTAATGGATTGATATATAGATAGAGCTAGTACATACAGTGCCTAAAGCCACTATTACGCAATGCGTTTCGGGCAAGAAAAACATTAATATCTAGAACTTAATACTAATTGAGCATAAAGAATAAAAGATGTTGAGAACAAATACAAATAAAGATAAAAAAAAAAAGGGGGAACATGACTGAAAAAGCAGCACAAATACAATAGGTTGACAAACAGTGTTGATTAAAAAAAAAGAAAAAAAAAGAAAATAACAGAAAAAAAAAGAAAATAACAGACATGGGTTGACAATAGAGGAGTGAGGTAGATTACAGGGAATTTATTAGGTAGTGTTTAGTTTTTATCTTAAACTGGTTGAGAGAGGTACAGTCTTTAACATGGTTGGGAAGGTCATTCCACATTCTGGGCCCCTTGATTTGCAGAGCATTTCTAGTTTGATTAAGACGTACTCTAGGAATATCAAAACTGTATTTATTTCTGGTGTGGTGCTCATGGGTTCTGTTACAACCTTCTATGAAGCTTTTAAGATCAGGATTGGCATTATAGTTTAGCGTTTTATATATGTATAATACACATGAGAGAATGTGCAGTGACTTAATATCTAACATATTAAGAGATTTGAGTAGGGGTACCGAGTGATGTCTGGGGCCAGAGTTGGATATTGTTCTAATAGCGGCTTTGTGTTGGGTAATTAGAGGACGTAAGTGATTTTGGGTAGTAGAACCCCAAGCACAAATACCATAGTTGAGATAAGGATAGATAAGGGAGTAATAGAGAGTCACCAGAGCAGGGCGTGGTACATAATATCTGATCTTAGAAAGAATGCCCACAGTTTTTGAAACTTTTTTTGATATATTTAGAATGTGTCCCTGGAAATTCAGCTTGTGGTCAATGAGAATGCCAAGGAATTTGCCATCTAATTTGTTACAAATTTGGGTATTGTTTATTTTGAGATTTATAAGACTAGAGGATTTATTGCCAAACAGAATATAGAAGGTTTTGTCAATGTTAAGGGTGAGTTTGTTGGCAGTTAGCCAAAGATGGACTTTATTTAGCTCAGTATTTACTGTGGCATTTAGAGCAAGAGGGTCAGGACTGGAGTAAATGAAGGTTGTGTCGTCAGCAAATAGAATTGGTTTGAGGTGTCAGAGGGTCAGGACTGGAGTAAATGAAGGTTGTGTCGTCAGCAAATAGAATTGGTTTGAGGTGATATATATATTATGTTATTAAATATGACCGAAAAAGTAAGATTAATAATTCTAACACGAATTTTCTCAATCTTTCGTACATTTCTTTTCTTTCACTGTTGGAGGTAAATCAAAAATCAATTCTCCAAAATTCATTTTTATTTCTAGTCTGACGCGACACGAGCGCGTTTCGTAAAACTTATTACATTTTCAAAGACTTTAGTTTACAAATACACAACTGAATAGAACTTACGCATCTCCGATTTTATATCTACATTTGAGTGAGGTGGATGGGGTGAGGTGGCATTAATAGGGTATTAATTTCATCAACACAAGACAGAACAAGAGGTGGCATTAATAGGGTATTAATTTCATCAACACAAGACAGAACACGAAACAATGGGTATTGAATAGAAGTGATTGTAGAAAGCCTATTGGTCCATATTTCTTGATGCTTCTATATTGGAGCGGAGTCTTGAGGTGGGTAGAATATAGTTGTGCATTAATTGGCTGTTGATTGCTGGTGTTGACTTCTTGATGTGTAGTGTCAAGCCGTCTGCTATCGCTGTATCTATCGATGATTTCTGTGGTGTTTGCTAAGATTTCTTTGGTGATGGTTTGGTTGTGTGAAGAGATTATATGTTTCTTAATGGAGCCCTGTTGCTTATGCATCGTAAATCGCCTGGAAAGAGATGTTGTTGTCTTGCCTATACAGCAAAAGCTGTAGCAGCAAAAGCAGCAAAAGCTGCTAGACTCTGTTATAGTGTCGTCCCAAGATATACCTGTGGAACATGATGGTGAAAACTGTGTCGAAATAGCTCTGGATCTCATAAAAGACAAATTGCAGCTCATTCTAAACAAATCTGACGTTATTGCTGCCTACAGAGTAGGCAAAAAGAATCCATCAAGTCAAAACCAACGGAAAATTCGCCTGAAGCTGTCTTCCCAGTTCACGAAATCCAATCTAGTCAGGACAGCTGTAGCCCAACGGAAGGGATTATACATCAACGAGTGCTTGACTAGGAACAGACAGGACCTCCTCTACCGCCTGCGTCAAATCCGTCAAAAAAACCCAGATGTGATTCATCAGTGCTTCGTTAGAGATGGACTGATAAAGGTGAGAAAAACCGCAGAGGGCAAAATGTTCACAATTACTAAAGAAGAGAACCTCAACGCTTTCCTCTCCCAATGTGGTCTGTCTCAGCTCATTATCACTCCCAGTGAATTAACTTAATTAACCCCCTGTCAACTAGTGGGGCTAGGTTTCCTAAGTCTCATTGTTTCATTTTCTGACTTAATTTTTAACTTACTCTTAACTAGTCATTTACTGAAATTATTTAATTGAGTGCATAAATAGTTCTTCAGGTCTTATTAATTATACAGTCATAACTGAACTATTTATAGTTAATAATCATTAGCTTAAATTTGCCTATGCTTATTATTCAACTTTTCTTTGATTCCATTTATTACCTAGGTTGCCTAGCCTCGCCATGCTCCCTTACTCCATTGTACCCCTGGCTTTGCCTGCATCTCAAATTGCAAATTGTTACTTACAGTGTACCTGAGAGTACTTGTAAGCAATCTACCTCATTTTTCATTTTTGCTCAATTTGTTTTTGTATTGCTTAGTCTTGTTTATATTTTTGTTTTGTATTTCTATATCTTGTGTTTTGTATAGTCCATGTTTATATGTTTTTTCGTTAATCTCATTTATTACCTAGGTTGCCTAGCCTAGCCATACTCCCTTACTCCATTGTACCCCTGTAAGCCCCTTTTGAGTTTGCTTTGTTCTGTATTGTGTACATCTTTTTCCCTATTTTAAAGCTTATTTCTACCTTGTTATTTGCCTTTCTTCCCTTGTTTTTCCTGCAATCAGCTTTTTTTATGCAGACAAGTATAGACCCTGAACTTAACCTCTTATCCACTATCTATGACAATTATCACTTTAATGATCTAAATTGCAGATATTTTGCAGCACACGATGTAAACAATGTATTAACTCATAATCACAATATCTCTGTAATCAATTTGAACGTTAGATCCCTAGGTAAACACTTCGATGATGTTAGTGCCTTGATTGAAGCTATTGACAACAAATTCTCTTTTATTATACTTACTGAAACATGGTTGAAAGAGGATACTACTCAGCTCTTTAACATGCCTAACTACTCAGCAATTCACAACTGTCGTCAAATTCAGAGAGGTGGTGGCACTGCTCTTTACTACCACCAAGAACTAACATGCTTAAAAGAAATTAGAACCAGAGACTGCTATGGGGAGTATATCTTCGCCAGCTTCAGAGTCAAGGGTGCCGAGTCTGTCCTGACTGTGGGTGCAGTTTATAGAATTCCTAACACTGATGTGTCCGAATTCAACTCTAACCTTAGAAATCTAATACTTGATAACAGACTGAACAAAAACCACCTAATTATCGCAGGGGACTTTAATATTGACCTCTGCAAGCCTGAACACCTCACTGCTGTTAGCTTCCTCAACTGTATGAATTCCTGCTTCCTCATACCCTTAATCACTAGACCTACTAGAATCACTGATAGCACTGCCACGACGCTCGATCACATCTGGACAAACATAACCTCTCCGCTTACTTCAGGTATAATCACCGATAGCACTACAGATCATTACCCCACATTTCTCTTAACTAACATTAGCAAACCACCTCTTGAGTCAAGAGTGATACGTTTTAGACTACACAATGAAACTGCTATAGACAATTTTATAACTGCTGCTGATAATGTCAACTGGGAGTCCGAGTTAGGTAACATAGTGGACATCAACCTTGCAGTACAATCTTTTCTTCAAAAAACTCTTAGCCTTTATCCCGCCAAACACACACCGAAACTACGACGTTGGTACAACGTTCGAGCAAGTTTTAACACCTCCTAACCCGTTATAACAACCAATATAGCAAGTTGTAACAACGTTACAATACGTCATAAACACGTTAAAACAAGATGTAACAACTCTGTTACAAGTTGTAACAAGCGGAAAATAGAGACAATTACAGTTTGTGTTTCCAGGGATAATACCCACTGTCCTATGCTTACAAAACAAGTCACAACCAAAAGGCTTAACAATCCCTGGCTTACAAAGGGAATACTTAAATCTATTAATAAAAAACATGACCTTGAGAAGAAGCATAGGTTAGGAATTGTCTCCAAAGAATTCTCAAAGAATTACTCATTATTGCTGTCTAAGATAATTAGACGAGCCAAAACTAAATACTACGAAGATAAATTTACCCAAATAAAGAGCAACATTAAACAAACTTGGAGAACAATTTCTCAAATATTGGGATCAAAGAAGTCTTTAAATAACAAACCGACTCTCCTGTCTAATAACGATGGTCAGCTTTCAGCCTCTGATTCTGCTACTGAGTTCAATAGGTTCTTCTCTTCCATTGGTTCATCCCTTGCAAATGATATTCCATCTTCCAGTACAGACATTAATGACTATCTTTCAGGTAACTATCCACAGTCTCTGTACCTAAAGCCTATTAATTCCACTGACGTCAATGAGATAATCCTTTCCCTTAAAACCAAGTCTGGTGCCCTTGAGGAGATACCAACTTTAATTTACAAAAAAGCCTCCAGATCTTTAGCCCCTGCTATTGCTTTGCTCTTCAACAAGTCACTTGAACTCCAAACCTTCCCAGATATTCTAAAAAAAGCGAGAGTAACGCCTGTCCACAAATGTGGTAATCTCACAGATGTTAACAACTACAGACCTATATCTATCCTGCCAAACTTGTCAAAAATTTTTGAAAAACTAATCTATAAGCAGCTTTACTCATATCTAGCCAAACTCAATATACTTAGCCCTTGCCAATATGGCTTCAGACCCAAAAAAAGCACTAACGATGCACTTATTAGTATGCTTAACTCGATTCATACAGCTCTTGATAAAAATGAGTTCTCTGTTGGGTTGTTTGTGGACCTGCGTAAAGCATTTGACACTGTCAACCACCAAAACCTTCTTCTTAAATTTCATCATTATGGAGTCAGAGGACACTCCCTACAATACCTCAAATCCTACCTTACTGACAGGCTCCAATATGTTTCTGTGAATAATACAATTTCTCCCACCCTACCCATCAACATTGGTGTTCCCCAGGGCAGCATACTTGGCCCTCTCCTCTTTCTCATCTACATTAATGACCTTCCAAATGCCTCCCAACACCTCAAACCAATTCTATTTGCTGACGACACAACCTTCATTTACTCCAGTCCTGATCCCCTTGCTCTAAATGCCACAGTAAATACTGAGCTAAATAAAGTCCATCTGTGGCTAACTGCCAACAAACTCACCCTTAACATTGACAAAACCTTTTATATTCTGTTTGGCAATAAATCCTCTAATCAAATAAATCTCAAAATAAACAATACCCAAATTTGTAACAAATTAGATTGCAAATTCCTTGGCATTCTCATTGACCACAAGCTTAATTTCCAGGGACACATTCTAAACATATCAAAAAAAGTTTCAAAAACTGTTGGCATTCTTTCTAAGATCAGATATTATTTACCACGCCCTGCCCTGGTGACTCTCTATTACTCCCTTATCTATCCATATCTCAACTATGGTATTTGTGCTTGGGGCTCTACTACCCAAAATCACTTACGTCCTCTAATTACTCAACACAAAGCTGCTATTAGGACAATATCCAATTCTGGCCCCAGACATCACTCGGTACCCCTACTTAAATCTCTGAATATGTTAGACATTAAGTCACTGCACATTCTCTCATGTGTATTATACATATATAAAACGCTAAACTATAATGCCAATCCTGATCTCAAAAGCTTCATAGAAGGTTGTATCAGAACCCATGAGCATCACACCAGAAATAAATACAGTTTTGATATTCCTAGAGTACGACTCAATGAAACTAGAAATGCTCTACAAATCAAGGGGCCCAGAATGTGGAATGACCTTCCCAACCATGTTAAAGACTGTACCTCTCTCAACCAGTTTAAGTTAAAAGCGAAGCTATACCTAATAAATTCCCTGTAACCTACCTTACCCTTCTATTGTCAACCAATGTCTGTTTTTTTCTTTAAAGAGCGCTGTTTGTCGACATAATTGTATTTGTGCTGCTTTTTCATCTATGTTTTCATTTCTTGTTTTCATTCTACTCATTATGCTCAATTAGTATTAAGCTTGTCATTTAAGTTTATCATGCCCGAAACGCTTTGCGTAATAGTGACTTTAGGCATTGTATGTACTAGCTATACCTATAAGTTAAACAATCCTTGTAAATATTTATTGTATGTATGTACCTTACCTAAATAAAATTGTATTGTATTGTATACACTGAGTTTTTTGAGGCTTACAGTCCCCAAGAGGGCATTTGAAGGCATAGACGACGTTGATCTCTTTTAAAGCGTTCTGCTTTGTGTCTGGAGAGTTTCTCATGAGTAGGCTGCCCGTTTTTTTGGTTTTATAGTAAGTCGTCAGTTGTATCTTTTGATTTTTGTCTGTAGGGATAACGTTTCTATTAACAATATCTTTCAGGACCCTTTCCTCCGTTTTATGAGCTGTGGAAAAGAAGTTCCTGTAAAATAGTCTAATAGGGGGTATAGTTGTTAATAATAATAATAATAATTTTTATTTAGGTAAAGGTACATACATAAAGAGATTTTACAAAGTTTGTTGGCTTTATAGATGTGTTGCTTTATAGATGTTTGTTGTGTTAGTTGTCTCTTCAGAGGTTGCATGGCGTTTCACTTTCCTTCTTATGATGTCTTCAACGAAACCATTGGAGAAACCGTTGTTGACTAGGACCTGCCTTACCCTACAGAGTTCTTCGTTGACTTGCTTCCATCCTGAGCTGTGGCTGAGAGCACGGTCGACATAAGCGTTAACAACACTCTTCTTGTACCTGTCTGGGCAGTCGCTGTTGGCATTTAGGCACATTCCTATGTTTGTTTCCTTAGTGTAGACTGGAGTGTGGAAACCTCCGCTCCTTTCCATGACTGTTACATCTAGAAAGGGCAGCTTCCCATCCTTCTCCATCTCGTAAGTGAAACGCAACACAGAATTCTGCTCAAATGCCTCCTTCAGCTCCTGCAGATGTCTGACATCAGGTACCTGTGTAAAAATGTCATCAACATACCTGCAGTATATGGCTAGTTTCAAGTTCATGTCGACTAAGACTTTTTGCTCGATGGTACCAATGTAGAAGTTCGCAAACAGGACACCTAGGGGAGAACCCATGGCGACCCCATCTACTTGCTTATACATGTGCCCATTCGGGCTCAAGAAGGGTGCCTCTTTAGTACAAGCTTGGAGTAGTTTCCTTAGAATGTTTTCTGGTATGTCAAGAGGAGTACAGGCTGGATCACGATACACTCTGTCCGCTATCATCCCGATTGTTTCATACACAGGTACATTGGTAAACAGTGATTCTACGTCCAACGAGGCTCTTATCCCTGTGGCCCGTGTTCCCCGCAGTAAGTCAACAAATTCCTTTGGAGACTTCAGGCTGAAGGTGCAAGGGACATAAGGAGTCAGCAAGCCATTGAGTCGTTTCACCAGTCTGTACATGGGTGTGGGTATCTGACTGTTGATTGGCCGAAGTGGGTTTCCAGGCTTATGTGTCTTGACATTTCCATATGCGTATTGTCACGTGGAGGTGGGCCGGGGCTCTGCTAGCACTCAGCTGCTAGGGGCTCAAAAGGCCGAATAGTCAGCCCCTCCGACTCCCGGGATTCACCGGAGTCTCCTTGGTCACACAGGAGAGGACCAACAATGCCCACCTCCGCAGGTCTTTGCTTCCACCACAAAAGGGGTGCCACTGATTCACCCTGGAAGCCCTTCAGTCAAACACGGGGAAAATGATGTTAACAGTTCCGGCGTAGACCCGTGGAGGAGTGACGGAAGACTCAGGCTTACCTTATAACCAATACCTCCCTGAGTCTTGCCTGCCAGACAAAAATGTTGCAGGAACTCCTTTCCCGCCTGTCTTCTCTATCTTCTTCTTAACAAGGTCGCCAGCTGGGTTATTATATCTGCACCCCAGCAGTACAGTTCAGTGGGTGTATTATATATTGAAATTTTATATATTGATATTACTTATTTAAACTACGTGGAATTTGCAAAAGATCCACTGCTATTAAACATGGTTTTGTGCGCGATGGTAAAATAATAGCTAGGAAGACTGACTCTGGAAAAACTTATGTCATAACCACTGAGGCACACCTCACTTCTTTCCTGGATGACTGTGGGATATCAGCTGAATAACCAGAACATAATTTGTAGTCTCACATACAATCAAAGTGTACTTAAGTTCTGCCTTTCCTTTCCAAAGGTGTTTATTTTTATTTTTATTTTATTTTTTTTGTTTGTCATCTTTGTCTGTTTTATACTCTTAATTATTTGTTCTTAGTTAATCCCCTTGTCACTAAACCTAGGGCTTTTTATTACCCTGTTACTTAAAGTAACTTGGTATTTGTTTCTTATAATCATTTATTGGAATTAATTAACAGTATAATTGTTTATATAAGCATCTACCTCAGTATCTTAGTAAAATCTTCCACATGAATATACTCTCACCCTGTTTATTTTTACACTTAGATTTATATTAGAGTAAATTTCAAGATTTAATTAGATTTACATGGCATTTTTTTTTCTTTTCTTTTTTTCTCTCGGAATTATCTATTTGAGCTCACTGTTTTCTTAGGTTCATACCAATTATAGGATTTTAATTAACCATTACTAAGCTAATTATCTTCAAGATCATTTTTTATGATTATTATTTTTCTTATTATTTTTTATTTTACATTTATATTGTCAGTCTCTACTGATTTTTTGTTTTTTATTTTATGTAACTTCTGTGTCATTCCTGGCTATCTATTGGATCTTTATTTTACTTCTAAATTGTTACTATTTTATTGCATTTGCTTTCATTCTTGTGTTTTGCTTTATCGTGTATCTTGTATCGTGATCCCTCTGCATCTCTATGCACACTGATATTGATCCTGATCAAAATCTTCTGTCTCATATCTACATCAACCAGCACATTGATCATCATTTTTGCAAGTATTTCACAGCACACCAGGCTAAAAACAAACTTCAAAATAGCACCTGTCTATCACTTATAACCAAAATGTTAGATCACTTGGTAAACATTTTGACGATTTAAATTCAGATGTTTCAGATTCAGATGTTTATTCAGGTAAGGTATATACATACAAGTGATGTTACATTAATGGATTGATATATAGATAGAGCTAGTACATACAATGCCTAAAGCCACTATTACGCAATGCGTTTCGGGCAAAAAATGCATTACTCACAGCACTAGGTACTAACCTATCGTTCATTATTTTAACAGAAACTTGGCTAAGTAAAGACTATACCCAACTCTACAACTTAGCTGGTTATAAAGCCATTCATAACTGTAGGCCTAATAAAAAAGGTGGTGGCACAGCTATATATTACCGAGATACATTTATCTGCAACAGTGTTATTAGTGACAGAGATGACTACTGTGAATATACTTTTGCTCAGTTTACAATTAAATCCCTTAAATCCTCTTTGACTATTGGAGCCATCTATAGATTTCCCAATACTAACATAGCTTCTTTCTCAGACAACCTAAGGAATCTTATTATAAACAACAATCTCAACAAAAACCACATCATTCTGGGAGGAGACTTTAATATTGACCTGGGTCAACAAAATTGCTCTCAAGTTGACTATTTCCTTAACAGCATGAACTCCGGTATGCTAATCCCCACAATCACTAAACCTACCCGAGTCACTCAAACATCAGCCACTACCTTGGACCACATATGGACAAACATAACAGCTCCCCTTGTATCTGGTATAATCTACGACAGAACAACTGACCACTATCCTACCTTTCTCATAGCGAACATGGACATAACACCACCAAAAAGCTAGAAACTTTCATTTAGGCTACACAGTGAATCAGCTTTAGACAATCTTACAGAGGCACTTCACAATATTAACTGGGATTCTGAATTCAATAATACCCATGATATAAATTCATTAGCTAACCTCTTCCTCTCCAAAACTCAAAGCCTCTACAACCTTCATTGTCCCCTTCTTACCAAGCAAGTAACTGACAAAAGATTAAACAATCCATGGCTCACAAGTGGCATTCTCAACTCAATCAACAAGAAACATGAATGTGAAAAGAAAGTTAGGATTGGCCTAGTTTCAACGGAAGTAGCTAAAAGGTATTCATCAATGCTTACCAGTGTCATAAAGGCAAAACTTCCATATTATGTGAATAGATTCAATGAAGCAAAAGGCAACATGAAAAGCACTTGGAAAATTATCTCTAGTATCCAAGGAACTAAACAACACTCACATAACCAAATAAAACTCTACAAGGATGGGGATATTCCGTCAACTGATTTAGAAATGGCAAATGAATTTAATAGTTTCTTTTCATCGGTTGGTGCTAATCTTGCCAGTAAAATCCCACAGACTCAGACACATATTAACACATATCTCTCAGGCAGCTATCCAAACTCTCTTCTCCTTTCACCAATCAGCCCGGCAGATGTTGTGTCCATCTTACACTCTCTAAAAACCAAGGCAGGGAACACCAGTGAAATTCCGTCCATTGTGTACAAGAGAGCCTCCCATGCCCTTGCCCCACCCATAGCACTACTGTTCAACAAATCTATAGAGTGTCACACCTTCCCTGATATTCTCAAAAAAGCAAGAGTAACGCCAGTCCATAAAGGAGGCAATCCGGCGGACATAAACAATTATAGACCAATATCAAATCTACCCATTCTATCAAAAATATTTGAAAAAATTATTTACAAACAGCTCTATTCCTACCTCGTAAAATTCGACATACTCAGCCCCTGCCAGTTTGGCTTCCGGTCCCAAAAGAGCACCAACGATGCAATCATTAGTCTCCTTGACGTCATCTACTCATTGCTTGACAAAAATGAGTTTCCGATTGGACTCTTCATTGACCTAAGAAAAGCCTTTGATACTGTTAATCACAACTACCTCTTACTTAAGCTCCAGCATTATGGAATCCGAGGCCTTGCCCTTGACTACATCCGATCCTATCTTAATGACAGACACCAATATGTAGCCATCAATGATACAACTTCTTCCACTCTACCAATTACCGTTGGAGTGCCACAGGGCACTCTTAGGACCTCTTCTATTTATTATATATATAAACGATCTGCCTAATGTCTCTAATATTCTCAAACCTATATTGTTTTCTGACGATACTACCCTTATCTATTCAAACCTCAACCCACATACACTAAATAATGTTGTGAATAATGAATTAAAAAAAGTCCACTTATGGATGTCAACGAACAAACTAACATTAAACATCGAAAAGACTTACTACATCTTATTTGGAAGCAAATCATCAAATGCAATTCAGCTACAGATAGACAACATTAACATCAGTAATAAAAATGATGGCAAGTTTCTTGGCCTATTCCTAGACAAGAGACTCAACTTCAGCACCCACATTCAACACATAACTAAGAAAGTCTCTAAGACAGTTGGTATACTCTCCAAAATCAGATATTATGTTCCTAACTCAGCTCTCCTCTCACTATACTATGCACTAATCTACCCCTATCTTAATTATGGTATCTGTGCATGGGGGTCTACCACTGCAAACCACCTTAAGCCCATCATGACACAGCAAAAATCTGCTATCAGAATAATAACTAACTCTGCTTTCAGACAACACTCAGCTCCCTTGTTTAAATCCCTAAACTTGCTAAATATTAACTCCCTCCACACATTCTCTTGTGTCAACTACATTTACAAAACCCTGTTCTTAAATGCAAACCATGCTCTGAAACTCTCCCTGGACAGATGTAATAGGACCCATTATCACCACACCAGAAATAAATATCTCTTTGATATACCCAGCGTCAAACTTAATCTGTGTAAACACTCTATGCAAATTAAGGGACCTAGTCTATGGAACTCACTCCCTAGTGAATTGAAAAACTGTAAAACTTTTGCCTTATTTAAAAGCAAAACCAAAAAGTACCTAACTTCATCTTCTTAGTTTTCTACACTGAGCTTTAAATTTGCTCTGTACCTAGTGTTACCCAATCTCCTAATTTTTATGTAATATCAAACAACCTTATCATTGTGTTCATTGCTGTCTTCTTTTATGTGCTAGCCATATGCTGTATTGTGACTACCAATTTTTGTCAACTACCATTCAAGCTGTCATTGCAATCAATCTTATATTAAAAAAAATAAAATAAAAAATAAAATAAAATGTTTATTTAGGTAAGGTACATACATACAATAAATTTTTACAAAGATTGGTTGACTTATAGGTAGAGCTAGTACATACAATGCCTAAAGCCACTATTACGCAAAGCGTTTCGGGCATGATAAACTTAAATGACAAGCTTAATACTAATTGAGCATAATGAGTAGAATGAAAAAAAAAGAAATGAAAACATAGCTGAAAAAGCAGCACAAATACAATTATGACGACAAACAGCGCTCTTTAAAAAAAACAGACATTGGTTGACAATAGAAGGGTAAAGTAGGTTACAGGGAATTTATTAGGTATAGCTTCGTTTTTATCTTAAACTGGTTGAGAGAGGTACAGTCTTTAACATAGTTGGGAAGGTCATTCCACATTCTGGGCCCCTTGATTTGTAGAGCATTTCTAGTTTGATTAAGTCGTACTCTAGGAATATCAAAACTGTATTTATTTCTGGTGTGGTGCTCATGAATTCTGTTACAACCTTCTATGAAGCTTTTGAGATCAGGATTGGCATTATAGTTTAGCGTTTTATGTATGTATAATACACATGAGAGAATGTGCAGTGACTTAATGTCTAACATATTCAGAGATTTGAGTAGGGGTACCGAGTGATGTCTGGGGCCAGAGTTGGATATTGTCCTAATAGCAGCTTTGTGTTGAGTAATTAAAGGACGTAAGTGATTTTGGGTAGTAGAGCCCCAAGCACAAATACCATAGTTGAGATATGGATAGATAAGGGAGTAATAGAGAGTCACCAGGGCAGGGCGTGGTACATAATATCTGATCTTAGAAAGAATGCCCACAGTTCTTGAATTTTTTTTTTATATATTTAGAATGTGTCCCTGGAAATTCAGCTTGTGGTCAATGAGAATGCCAAGGAATTTGCCATCTAATTTGTTACAAATGTGGGTATTGTTTATTTTGAGATTTATTTGATTAGAGGATTTATTGCCAAACAGAATATAGAAAGTTTTGTCAATGTTAAGGGTGAGTTTGTTGGCAGTTAGCCAAAGATGGACTTTATTTAGCTCAGTATTTACTGTGGCATTTAGAGCAAGGGGGTCAGGACTGGAGTAAATGAAGGTTGTGTCATCAGCAAATAGAATTGGTTTGAGGTGTTGGGAGGCATTTGGAAGGTCATTAATGTAGATGAGAAAGAGGAGAGGGCCAAGTATGCTGCCCTGAGGAACACCAATGTTGATGGGTAGGGTGGGAGAAATTGTATTATTCACAGAAACATATTGGAGCCTGTCAGTATGGTAGGATTTGAGGTATTGTAGGGAGTGTCCTCTGACTCCATAATGATGTAATTTAAGAAGGAGGTTTTGGTGGTTGACAGTATCAAAAGCTTTACACAGGTCCACAAATAACCCAACAGGGAACTCATTTTGATCAAGAGCTGTATGAATCGAGTTAAGCATACTAATAAGTGCATCGTTAGTGCTTTTTTTGGGTGTGAAGCCATATTGGCAAGGGCTAAGTATATTGAGTTTGGCTAGATATGAGTAAAGCTGCTTATAGATTAGTTTTCAAAAATTTGTGACAAGTTTGGCAGGATTGATATAGGTCTGTAGTTGTTAACATTGTTTGTATTGTTTCTGCTGTATTGTGCCTACCAATTTTTGTCAACTACCATTCAAGCTGTCATTGCAATCAATCTTAGCTACCTATGTGCTTTAATATACTGTACCTACAATTTTCTCTCATCTTTTTTTTCATTTCATATAATTGCTATCATTTTTTTGTCTATAAATTTTGCAAGTATTTACCTCCTTAAAATTTTCTTAGATTAAGGACCTGCCCGAAACGCTGCGCGTGCTAGTGGCTTTACAAGACTGTAATTACCATATTTGTATCCTCACATTCCTTATGTACATTCTTGTATATGCATAAATAAATAAATAAATAAATAAATAAATTGATTGTAGCCAGAAGATTGCTACTCCCATAGATCTGCTACTAGACTGTCGGCCCAGGGTACTCTCCCCGGAAGGTCTGTGTGGCTTTACCTCTCTTTAGCCACTACGTTACTAGTTGCCACCATTCAGGCACTGATACTGATCGGATGGCTAAGGGTACACTTTTATATAAGTCCGTGCTGTCTTTACCACTCTCCAGGCAATAAGAACTTCTATAGAGAACGTAGTGTTCCCTAGGTGGTACTATGTTAACCTTCGTATATGCTCATAGAGAAATATTATAATAATAATAATAATAATAATAATAATTTTTATTTAGGTAAGGTACATACATAAAGAGATTTTACAAAGTTTGTTGGCTTTATAGATAGAGCTAGTACATACAATGCCTAAAGCCACTATTACGCAAAGCGTTTCGGGCAGGAAAAACATTAATGACTAAAGCTTAAAACTAATGGGTAAAAAGAATAAAATGTGTTGAGAACAAATAAAAATAGAGGTAAAAGAGGGGGGAACATTGTTGAAAAAGCAGCACAAATACAATTACAAATTATTACAGAAAATTACATTCAAACAGCGTTGATTTAAAAAACAAAAAAAAAACAAAAAACATACATGGGTTGACAACAGAGGGGTAAGGTAGGTTACAGGGAATTTATTAGGTATAGCTTCGTTTTTATTTTATTTTATTTTTTTTTTTGTCCCCTAACTCCCCTTGCCACTTCGGGGGGGGGGGTATAGGGTTTTTATGTAGCTTCGGAGCCCGATCCCCCCAGCCACAGGGCATGGCGAGACGGACCCCTAAGCATACCTAATACCCTAACACACACAAACTAAAATAAACATATATGGCAGATCTCATCACACCCACAAGAGTTAAGATGATACTAATAATACATAATAATAACCTGAAAATAAACAAAAACATTAATGGAAAATTCTTTTGTAGTTGGTTTTTTCTATATGGGACACAGCACACATAGGTAGGGGTGCACAGTATAACATTTAAAAAAGAACAAACAAACGCTGAAGGCCAAAGCAGCAGGCTGCCCAATCGGCAGGGATGATGATTTGACGTCGGCATACATGGAAAACTAGACACAGTGGATGCTCCTAACTAGGCCCCGGAGCGGGAGGGTTATCATGTATGCGCATGGGGTCCCTCCGGTCGCCGCCTTATCTACTCGCGGGCTCTGCCAGGTCATCCACCCTCTTGTGAGACGCCATTAGGAGAAGTGGTACTCCAGATGACGAAACTGCTTAGATAGTTGGCTACCAGCTGACTTGGCTGCGGTTCACCTAAGCGTGACTATAGTTACCCTTATGCACCCTGTGCACAGTGATCCCGGGGCTAGGGAGGCGTGCCCCTTGACGTGGCCTTGGACCATATTCTGTATATAGAATATGTCCAGGTCAGGGCCTTCACGGAGCAAATCTCGAGGTCGCTCTTGGTGAGACCCATACCTTGTAGACCACGCGCACTCTCCTTGCACCATCCACCTCTCCAATTAAGGGTTATTGAGGAGGCGGATACTGTAGGCTTACCGGAATACTCCCGGACCTTCTGCAGGATCTCGGGGGTGCCGTATTTGTCGCACTTGCTCTGATGTGGACGGGAGAGTGGGAAGTTATCAGCTGAGACCTGGGTGTCTAATATGAAGGCCTCATCACCTTTGCAAGCTATAATATCTGGCTTGCAGAAGGTCCCTCCATCTGGTATACGGACCTCGCGCTCCACCTCAAAGCCTCTTTGCCACAATCGGCCAGCTACGAACCGGGTGATGTCGTCGTGACGTTTCACCCGAGCCCCGTGTGTCTTATGGCAGGCCTGGGATATGTGGCCCAGGGTTCCTGGTTTCCGACAAGCGTCACAGAGACCAGAAGCCTCGGGTCTACCCCTAGCCGCCCTAGACAGCGTGGCTACAGCGTTTGCCCTAATTTGGACGGCGTGGGCAAAATCTCCTCCGCTTAGCAAACGGGTACCGGACGCAACCCACTTGTGACAGGATGGGACCTCACAAGAGGAAGCGAGGCCGGCGCCGTCGACCATGCTGTACAGTTTTGCCTTCCATCTTCTAGCGCACTCGGTCGTCCTGCTGGACGGCGTTCCAGCGGCCGTGGTCGGGTCTACCCACCGGCGCATTCTCGCTTGGAATGCGGGTAGGAGAGCCGCTGCCACCACCACTGGGTCCGCTGATCCAGTCAGCGCCCCGAGCCGCTTGTTCTTTTGTAGCCGGATCGATGTGGTAAAGTCGGGTATCCCTAGTCCACCGTCCTTGACGTCGGCGTGGATAAAGGCGTTGGGGGTGTCATGGGGCAGCCGCAGCCAGCCACGAGTGGCGTGTCGCAGCCGCCGGTCCAACCTCGCCAGCTCCGTTTTAGCCACGTGTCCGAGGACAAGGCGGTGGTTCATCTTGGGGATTAGGTGGTGCTTTAGTAGGTATAACCTCTGTTGGGGTTTGAGCGGCGCCTTGGTGATGTTGGTCAGGCCGTCCTCAAACAGGGAACCATAGGATAAGCGTCTGCCCCCGGCTCCGATCAGTATCCCTAAGTACTTGTACTCGTCCGCCACACTCATAGTACCGATCGCATCGTCTCCGACATAATATGCCTTCCTGGTGGGGACATGCCATGTCTTTCGATGCGCATCAATCGCTATGCTCAGCGTCCGGCATTTTGCGGCGTTTACTTTGAGACCAGAGCCGCGCAGCGTGCGGCAAATACTGGTTATGAGTGTCTGTAGTCCGGCAGCCGTTTCCGCTGCCACAACCAGGTCGTCGGCGAACGCCAGCGCTGATACCTTTTCGCCGCCCAGACCAACCCCTAGCCCCAGGTCTTTAGCCCTAGTAATTGCCTCATCAATTATTAGGTTGAAAAGAAATGGAGACAGGGGGTCACCCTGTTTCACCCCCCTAGTGATCAGGATGTCCTTCGACTTCTCACCTTGGCTGGTTATAATGGTTGAGGACCTGTCATAGCCCGACATGATATATGTCCTTAAAGGCTTTGGAATGCCTTTACGTTTCATGGCCCGGTGGATGGCCGGATGGGAGACGCTATCGAAAGCCTTCTCCATATCCAGAAACGCCAGGTGCGTGTTGTGTTTAAGCGCACGAGCCTCAGCAAGGAGGGCATCCAGGATCACCAGGTTTTCAGGGCATCCGTCAACGGGGATGAATGCCTTCTGCCGCCTGTCGATCCTGACTGCCTCAGAGAGTCTGCTGCTCAGAATCTTATGGAACAGCCTTACTATCGTTGATGACATCGTTATGGGGCGATAATGGGAAGGAGAGTCTGGGTTAGGTTTCTTAGGTATAAGCACCGTTTTGTTCTTGCGAAACGGATGTGGCAGGGATTCGTTTACCAACCACAGATTAAACAGTTTTGCAAACACTCTGATTGGTATAGCTTTAAGTAAACGTATAGTGATACCGTCTGGGCCAGGAGCAGCACTGCTACTTGCTTTGAGAGCAACAAGGATTTCCTCTGGTGTTATTGGGTTCCCTAGTTGCTGATTAACCGGATCACGGTCGTGACTTGGGCGGCGGTCCGGCGATGTGGGTCTAGAGAATAGTGCTTCCCAGAATGGAAAGAGACGGGCTGGTTCCACCTCCGTGGGGGTAACCTTCCAGTCTCCGGAAAGGACGCGCGCAGCAGCTTTTGAACGATCCTTCTCGTACAGGCTCTGGCACAGAACATACTGTGCCCTTCGTTCCCTCTTACGTCCAATCGGAGGTTGGGTTGGATCGGCACGGTTTATTGGGGGGGGTCTCTGCCGACGCGCAGGGCGGGGGCGCAGTGCGTGGTCACCAGATCTTTTGGCTGTAGTAACCACCCGAGCATGGCGCTCGAGGATCCTATCCACGTTATGGCCGTTACCACTGACCAGGTCAGTGATTGCCTCGTCGAGGAGTTCCTCCCCCCATCCGGTTTCCTGGCCCCTGGGTGCGATAGCTGCAAGGAATTCGACCATAGTTTCCTTCCAAGGAGCTTCCAGGGGGGTCCCGTCAGGGGGGGGCATGTCGGGATCGGCTCCGTCGGGGGCGCCCACCGCCGCCCTAACGTTACCTCTCCGTCCACGGTTCCTCAACGGGCTAGGCTGTTCGTCCTCCCTGTCTGAGTTAAACAGTGATGACTCTGAGCCCTCGCCCTTTGCTCGGTTTCTGTATTCCGCCACCAACTCTCTGTACTCGGTCCTCTTCCTTTGGCTCTTAATGGACTCAAGAGTTCGCGAAGGAAAGCGCTGTTGCAGCCGCTGGTTCATACCTAAACTGGTTGAGAGAGGTACAGTCTTTAACATGGTTGGGAAGGTCATTCCAGATTCTGGGCCCCTTGATTTGTAGAGCATTTCTGGTTTGATTAAGTCGTACTCTAGGAATATCAAAACTGTATTTATTTCTGGTGTGGTGCTCATGGGTTCTGTTACAACCTTCTATGAAGCTTTTGAGATCAGGATTGGCAATATAGTTTAGCGTTTTATATATGTATAATACACATGAGAGAATGTGCAGTGACTTAATTAATGTCTAATATATTCAGAAATTTGAGTAGGGGTACCGAGTGATGTCTGGGGCCAGAATTGGATATTGTCCTAATAGCAGCTTTGTGTTGAGTAATTAGAGGACGTAAGTGATTTTGGGTAGTAGAGCCCCAAGCACAAATACCATAGTTGAGATATGGATAGATAAGGGAGTAATAGAGAGTCACCAGGGAAGGGTGGTACATAATATCTGATCTTAGAAAGAATGCGCACAGTTTTTGAAACTTTGTTTGATATGTTTAGAATGTGTCCCTGGAAATTCAGCTTGTGGTCAATGAGAATGCCAAGGAATTTGCCATCTAATTTGTTACAAATTTGGGTATTGTTTATTTTGAGATTTATTTGATTAGAGGATTTATTGCCAAACAGAATATAGAAAGTTTTGTCAATGTTAAGGGTGAGTTTGTTGGCAGTTAGCCACAGATGGACTTTATTTAGCTCAGTATTTACTGTGGCATTTAGAGCAAGGGGATCAGGACTGGAGTAAATGAAGGTTGTGTCGTCAGCAAATAGAATTGGTTTCTATGAATCTTTGAATCTTATTCTTTGAATCAGACCAACTTAAGCTCCTTGATTCTATCATCATCTCATCACAGGATTTTCCCCATGAAACTGACAGAGAAGACTGTACTGCCATCGTGATCCAGGAATTGCGTACTAAGTTGAATTATTCAATCGAAGCAAGAGACATTAAGTCAGCTTATAGAGTGGGTACCAAATCATCTGGTACAAACAACATGATAAAGATACGGGTGAAGTTAGATAGCTGCTCCCGCAAGTCAGACCTTATCACTGCTGCAGTCGCTATGAAATCCAAGGTTTATGTGAACGAATGTCTAACCAGATTCAGACAAAATCTCTTATTTAAACTACGTGGAATTTGCAAAAGATCCACTGCTATTAAACATTGTTTTGTGCGCGATGGTAAAATAATAGCTAGGAAGACTGACTCTGGAAAAACTTATGTCATAACCACTAAGGCACACCTCACTTCTTTCCTGGATGACTGTGGGATATCAGCTGAATAACCAGAACATAATTTGTAGTCTCACATACAACCAAAGTGTACTTAAGCTCTGCCTTTCCTTTCCAAAGGTGTTTATTTTAATTTTTATTTAATTTTTTTGTTTGTCATCTTTGCCTGTTTTATACTCTTAATTATTTGTTCTTAGTTAATCCCCTTGTCACTAAACCTAGGGCTTTTTATTACCCTGTTAATTAACCATTACTAAGCTAATTATCTTCAAGATCATTTTCTTATGATTATTATTTTTCTTATTATTTTTTATTTTACATTTATATTGTCAGTCTCTACTGATTTTTTGTTTTTTATTTTATGTAACTTCTGTGTCCTCCCTGGCTATCTATTGGATCTTTATTTTACTTCTAAATTGTTACTATTTTATTGTATTTGCTTTTATTCTTGTGTTTTGCTTTATCGTGTATCTTGTATCGTGATCCCTCTGCATCTCTATGCACACTGATATTGATCCTGATCAAAATCTTCTGTCTCATATCTATACCAACCAGCACATTGATCATCATTATTGCAAGTATTTCACAGCACACCAGGCTAAAAACAAACTCCAAAATAGCACCTGTCTATCAGTTTATAACCAAAATGTTAGATCACTTGGTAAACATTTTGACGATTTAAATGCACTCACTACTCACAGCACTAGGTACTAACCTATCGTTCATTATTTTAACAGAAACTTGGCTAAATAAAGACTATACCCAACTCTACAACTTAGCTAGTTATAAAGCCATTCATAACTGTAGGCCTAATAAAAAAGGTGGTGGCACAGCTATATATTAGCGAGATACATTTATCGGCAACAGTGTTATTAGTGACAGAGATGAATACTGTGAATATACTTTTGCTCAGTTTACAATTAAATCCCTTAAATCCTCTTTGACTATTGGAGCCATCTATAGATTTCCCAATACTAACATAGCTTCTTTCTCAGACAACCTAAGGAATCTTATTATAAACAACAATCTCAACAAAAACCACATCATTCTGGGAGGAGACTTTAATATTGACCTGGGTCAACAAAATTGCTCTCAAGTTGACTATTTCCTTAACGGCATGAACTCCTGTATGCTAATCCCCACAATCACCAAACCTACCCGAGTCACTCAAACATCAGCCACTACCTTGGACCACATATGGACAAACATAACAGCTCCCCTTGTATCTGGTATAATCTACGACAGAACAACTGACCACTATCCTACCTTTCTCATAGCGAACATGGACATAACACCTCCAAAAAGCAAGAAACTTTCATTTAGGCTACACAGTGAATCAGCTTTAGACAATCTTACAGAGGCACTTCACAATATTAACTGGGATTCTGAATTCAATAATACCCATGATATAAATTCATTAGCTAACCTCTTCCTCTCCAAAACTCTAAGCCTCTACAACCTTCATTGTCCCCTTCTTACCAAGCAAGTAACTGACAAAAGATTAAACAATCCATGGCTCACAAGTGGCATTCTCAACTCAATCAACAAGAAACATGAATATGAAAAGAAAGTTAGGATTGGCCTAGTTTCAAAGGAAGTAGCTAAAAGGTATTCATCAATGCTTACCAGTATCATAAGAAAGGCAAAACTTGCATATTACGTGAATAGATTCAATGAAGCAAAAGGCAACATGAAAAACACTTGGAAAACTATCTCTAATATCCTAGGAACTAAACAACACTCACATAACCAAATAAAACTCTACAAGGATGGGGATATACCGTCAACTGATTTTGAAATGGCAAATGAATTTAATAGTTTCTTTTCATCGGTTGGTGCTAATCTTGCCAGTAAAATCCCACAGACTCAGACACATATTAACACATATCTCTCAGGCAGCTATCCAAACTCTCTTCTCCTTTCACCAATCAGCCCGGTAGATGTTGTGTCCATCATACACTCTCTAAAAACCAAGGCAGGGAACACCAGTGAAATTCCGTCCATTGTGTACAAGAGAGCCTCCCATGCCCTTGCCCCACCCATAGCACTACTGTTCAACAAATCTATAGAGTGTCACACCTTCCCTGATATCCTCAAAAAAGCAAGAGTAACGCCAGTCCATAAAGGAGGCAATCCGGCGGACATAAACAATTATAGACCAATATCAAATCTACCCATTCTATCAAAAATATTTGAAAAAATTATTTACAAACAGCTCTATTCCTACCTCGTAAAATTCGACATACTCAGCCCCTGCCAGTTTGGCTTCCGGTCCCAAAAGAGCACCAACGATGCAATCATTAGTCTCCTTGACATTATCTACTCAGCCCTTGACAAAAATGAGTTTCCGATTGGACTCTTCATTGACCTAAGAAAAGCCTTTGATACTGTTAATCACAACTACCTCTTACTTAAACTCCAGCATTATGGAATCCGAGGCCTTGCCCTTGACTACATCCGATCCTATCTTAGTGACAGACACCAATATGTAACCATCAATAATACAACTTCTTCCACTCTACCAATTACCGTTGGAGTGCCACAGGGCAGCATCTTAGGACCTCTTCTATTTCTTATATTTATAAACGATCTGCCTAATGTCTCTAATATTCTCAAACCTATACTGTTTGCTGACGATACTACTGTTATCTATTCAAACCTCAACCACATACACTAAATAATGTTGTGAATAATGAATTAAAAAAAGTCCACTTATGGATGTCAACGAACAAACTAACATTAAACATCGAAAAGACTTACTACATCTTATTTGGAAGCAAATCATCAAATGCAATTCAGCTACAGATAGACAACATCAACATCAGTAATAAAAATGATGGCAAATTTCTTGGCCTATTCCTAGACAAGAGACTCAACTTCAGCACCCACATTCAACACATAACTAAGAAAGTCTCTAAGACAGTTGGTATACTCTCCAAAATCAGATATTATGTTCCTAACTCAGCTCTCCTCTCACTATATTATGCACTAATCTACCCCTATCTTAATTATGGTATCTGTGCATGGGGGTCTACCACTGCAAACCACCTTAAGCCCATCATCACACAGCAAAAATCTGCTATCAGAATAATAACTAACTCTGCTTTCAGACAACACTCAGCTCCATTGTTTAAATCCCTAAACTTGCTAAATATTAACTCCCTCCACACATTCTCTTGTGTCAACTACATTTACAAAACCCTGTTCTTAAATGCAAACCATGCTCTGAAACTCTCCCTGGACAGATGTAATAGGACCCATTATCACCACACCAGAAATAAATATCTCTTTGATATCCCCAGGGTCAAACTTAATCTGTGTAAACACTCTATGCAAATTAAGGGACCTAGTCTATGGAACTCACTCCCTAGTGAATTGAAAAACTGTAAAACTTTTGCCTTATTTAAAAGCAAAACCAAAAAGTACCTAACTTCATCTTCTTAGTTTCCTACACTGAGCTTTAAATTTGCTCTGTACCTAGTGTTACCCAATCTCCTAATTTTTATGTAATATCAAACAACCTTATCATTGTGTTCATTGCTGTCTTCTTTTATGTGCTAGCCATATGCTGTATTGTGACTACCAATTTTTGTCAACTACCATTCAAGCTGTCATTGCAACCAATCTTATATTGTTTCTGCTGTATTGTGCCTACCAATTTTTTGTCAACTACCATTCAAGCTGTCGTTGCAATCAATCTCAGCTACCTATGTGCTTTAATATACTGTACCTACAATTTTCTCTCATCTTTTTTTCATTTCATGTAATCTGTTATCATTTTTTTGTCTATAATTTTTACAAGTATTTACCACCTTAAAATTTTCTTAGATTAAGGACCTGCCCGAAACGCTGCGCGTGCTAGTGGCTTTACAAGACTGTAATTACCATATTTGTATCCTGTAATTACAAGACTGTTTGAGGTGTTGGGAGGCATTTGGAAGGTCATTAATGTAGATGAGAAAGAGGAGAGGGCCAAGTATGCTGCCCTGGGGAACACCAATGTTGATGGGTAGGGTGGGAGAAATTGTATTATTCACAGAAACACATTGGAGCCTGTCAGTAAGGTAGGATTTGAGGTATTGTAGGGAGTGTCCTCTGACACCATAATGATGTAATTTAAGAAGAAGGTTTTGGTGGTTGACAGTATCGAAAGCTTTACGCAGGTCCACAAATAACCCAACAGGGAACTCATTTTTATCAAGAGCTGTATGAATCGAGTTAAGCATACTAATAAGTGCATCGTTAGTGCTTTTTTTGGGCCTGAAGCCATATTGGCAAGGGCTAAGTATATTGAGTTTGGCTAGATATGAGTAAAGCTGCTTATAGATTAGTTTTTCAAAATTTTTTGACAAGTTTGGCAGGATTGATATAGGTCTGTAGTTGTTAACATCTGTGAGATCACCACATTTGTGGACAGGCGTTACTCTCGCTTTTTTTAGAATATCTGGAAAGGTTTGGAGTTCAAGTGACTTGTTGAAGAGCAAAGCAATAGCAGGGGCTAAAGATCTGGAGACTTTTTTGTAGATTAAAGTTGGTATCTCCTCAAGGGCACCAGACTTGGTTTTAAGGGAAAGGATTATCTCATTGACGTCAGTGGAATTAATAGGCTTTAGGTACAGAGACTGTGGATAGTTACCTGTAAGATAGTCCTTAATGTCAGTACTGGAAGATGAAATATCATTAGCAAGGGATGAACCAATGGAAGAGAAGAACCTATTGAACTCAATAGCAGAATCAGAGGCTGAAAGCTGACCATCGTTATTAGACAGGAGAGTCGATTTGTTATTTAAAGACTTCTTTGATCCCAATATTTGTGAAATTGTTCTCCAAGTTTGTTTAATGTTGCTCTTTATTTGGGTAAATTTATCTTAGTAGTATTTAGTTTTGGCTCGTCTAATTATCTTAGATAGCAATAATGAGTAATTCTTTGAGAATTCTTTGGAGACAATTCCTAACCTATACTTCTTCTCAAGGTCATGTTTTTTATTAATAGATTTAAGTATTCCCTTTGTAAGCCAGGGATTGTTAAGCCTTTTGGTTGTGACTTGTTTTGTAAGCATAGGACAGTGGGTATTATAAAGGCTAAGAGTTTTTTGAAGAAAATATTGCACTGCTAGATTGATGTCCTCTATGTTACCTAACTCGGACTCGTAGTTGACATTATCAGTAGCAGTTATAAAATTGTCTATAGCAGTTTCATTGTGTAGTCTAAAACGTATCTCTCTTGACTCAAGAGGTGGTTTGCTAATGTTAGTTAAGAGAAATGTGGGGTAATGGTCTGTAGTGCTATCGGAGATTATACCTGAAGTAAGCGGAGAGGTTATGTTTGTCCAGATGTGATCTAGAGTCGTGGCAGTGCTATCAGTGATTCTAGTAGGTCTAGTGATTAAGGGTATGAGGAAGCAGGAATTCATACAGTTGAGGAAGCTAACAGCAGTAGGGTGTTCTGGCTCGCAGAGGTCAATATTAAAGTCCCCTGCGATAATTAGGTGGTTTTTGTTCAGCCTGTTATCAATTATTAGATTTCTAAGGTTTGAGTTGAATTCGGACACATCAGTGTTAGGAATTCTATAAACTGCACCCACAGACAGGACAGACTCGGCACCCTTGACTCTGAAGCTGGCGAAGATATACTCCCCATAGCAGTCTCTAGTTCTAATTTCTTTTAAGCATGTTAGTTCTTGGTGGTAGTAAAGAGCAGTGCCACCACCTCTCTGAAGTTGACGACAGTTGTGAATTGCTGAGTAGTTAAGCATGTTAAAGAGTTGAGTAGTATCCTCTTTCAACCATGTTTCAGTAAATATAATAAAAGAGAATTTGTTGTCAATAGCTTCAATCAAGGAACTAACATCATCGAAGTGTTTACCTAGGGATCTAACGTTCAAATTGATTACAGAGATATTGTGATTATGAGTTAATACATTGTTTACATCATGTGCTGCAAAATATCTGCAATTTAGATCATTAAAGTGATTATTGTCATAGATAGTGGATAAGAGGTTAAGTTCTGGGTCTATACTTGACTGCATTAAAAAAAGCTGATTGCAGGAAAAACAAGGAAAGAAAGGCAGATTACAAGGTAGAAATAAGCTATAAAATAGGGGGAAAAAAAAATGTACACAATACTGTGCAAAACAAACACAAAAGGGGCTTATAGGGGTACAATGGAGTAAGGGAGTATGGCTAGGCTAGCAACCTAGGTAATAAATGAGATTAACGAAAAAACATATAAACATGGACTATACAAAACACAAGATATAGAAATACAAAATAAAAATATAAACAAGACTAAGCAATACAAAAACAAATTGAGCAAAAATGAAAAATGAGGTAGATTGCTTACAAGTACTCTCAGGTACACTGTAAGTAACAATAGATAGATAATATATATCAATATAGATAAGAATGTCACGATACAATAAGATAAGCAATTATAGGAACAGATGAAAACAAATCTGCTGTAAAATAGAAAGTAATTATAGCAAAACACAACAATATAATAATATAACAATACAATAAGAGCTTACAAAGTATTGAGTCTGCTAAATTAGAGAATAATTATGGCAAAACACAACAATAAATGCAAGTAAACAAAAGAATTGAAACAATTAGAGGTAGAATTAAGGTCACTAGATAGCCATGGAGGATATACAAGTTTGGTGGAGAGAACAAAAAATCAGTAGAGACTGTCAAGATGAATGCCCAAGATTTAGTCATAATAATAATTTTTATTTAGGTAAGGTACATACATAAAGAGATTTTACAAAGTTTGTTGGCTTTATAGATAGAGCTAGTACATACAATGCCTAAATCCACTATTACGCAAAGCGTTTCGGGCAGGAAAAACATTAATGACTAAAGCTTAAAACTAATGGGTAAAAAGAATAAAATGTGTTGAGAACAAATAAAAATAGAGGTAAAAGAGGGGGGAACATTGTTGAAAAAGCAGCACAAATACAATTACAAATTATTACAGAAAATTACATTCAAACAGCGTTGATTTGAAAAAAAAAAAAAAAAAAACATACATGGGTTGACAACAGAGGGGTAAGGTAGGTTACAGGGAATTTATTAGGTATAGCTTCGTTTTTAACTTAAACTGGTTGAGAGAGGTACAGTCTTTAACATGGTTGGGAAGGTCATTCCAGATTCTGGGCCCCTTGATTTGTAGAGCATTTCTGGTTTGATTAAGTCGTACTCTAGGAATATCAAAACTGTATTTATTTCTGTTGTGGTGCTCATGGGTTCTGTTACAACCTTCTATGAAGCTTTTGAGATCAGGATTGGCAATATAGTTTAGCGTTTTATATATGTATAATACACATGAGAGAATGTGCAGTGACTTAATGTCTAACATATTCAGAGATTTGAGTAGGGGTACCGAGTGATGTCTGGGGCCAGAATTGGATATTGTCCTAATAGCAGCTTTGTGTTGAGTAATTAGAGGACGTAAGTGATTTTGGGTAGTAGAGCCCCAAGCACAAATACCATAGTTGAGATATGGATAGATAAGGGAGTAATAGAGAGTCACCAGGGCAGGGCGTGGTACATAATATCTGATCTTAGAAAGAATGCCCACAGTTTTTGCCCAATGATTGCCCAAGAATGCCCAAGATGAATATATAAAAAAATTTGACAAATGATAATTGTAAAGTAAAATAATCTTAAAGATAATAAATTTTATTAAGCTTAGTTTTAACTTATAATTAGTATGAACTTAATTAAAAGAACAAAAATGAGATCAATAATTGATTTCAATAAATGACATAGATCAATACAAATAAATTTAAAATATAAATGGAATAGGGTAAGATTAGATTTAAGAGTAAAATTTTACAATGAAACTGAGATAGATGCTTGCATAAGTGCATGGAGACTTGATGGATTATTTAGGAAATTATATGAATGAGAGAACATTAGGTAAATGGTAAGGCAGAGACAGCACCTTAGACAAAGTTAGATTAGTTAGGTTAGGCTCAGGCACTGAAAGAGTTATTTTAAGTACTGGCATTGGTCGGGTTCAGGTTTTCAGATATACCACAATCACTTAAGAAGGCCAGGAGTTGTTGGTCACATTTTATTTCATATCTTTTTCCTGTACTTTCCTTCTTCGCAAAAATCGTACCATTCCTAGTGTAGCACTGCTTGATAAGACCAGGGTTTTGTTTGCGAATTTGACGCAGCCTGTAGAGGAGGGATCCACGCTGCTTTGTAAGACACTCATTTATATAGAGGTTGGTTTTTTGCTTAGCAGCTGATTGTATGAGGTCAAACTTCGCAGAGGGATTTGCAAGTTTGATGAGCATTCTCCTACTGTTACGGGGATTGTTTTTATCTATCCTAATAGCCGATTTGATTTGAACATTGACACTGATCTTTGAATTAATTAGGGTGTGGGCTATGTTACAGCAATCCTCACCTTGTTATTCATCAGGTAGATCAGTAGAGCTAATTATCAGGGAGTCATGAAGTTGTTGTTGCTCTTGGTCATCTTCGGAAGCCGCCTGGTGAATCTGAAGGAGATTGGCCCTTATAAGTGGAGGCACACTTAAACACAATGATAAAATGTGTGATTTACTGACGCAAATTACATGAACACACATGCAATCACAAGTAATACATGAATATGAAAATAAGGATAATAAGTCAAGAGATCGTCAGCCTCTTCTTCCACGACCTCCAACACTCCTTCAACTAAGCAGAAAGACAGGAGTCCCACACTCTCTCACAGGAGGGCCTCTTCTTCACTGTCCTGCCATCCATACACACTGTCCCCTCTGACAGTCCTGGACACAAGCTGCCTTGCAGCCTATTCTACTACTAAAGTATTAATGTCCTATTGCTACGTACATAAGTAAATATTGTGGCCTAACTAGCCCACTGACACAAAGGGTAATGGGAGGGAAAATGATCTACCTTACATTCCTGGCTCACGACGCCTGTCCCTCGATGGTGTGAGGTTCCCACGCTTCCTGAGTCGATCCTTGACGATCCAGGAACGTTCCACAGGTCCTCAGGTGTCGTGAAGCCTTCGCGTCGTCGCCGTTCCAATCCCTGAGATTCAGCTACCCCAATCCTGGTTCATCGATGGGCACTGAGCTAATCACTATTTTCCCACACTCGCCCCTTCCACAAGGCGTTGCTCCTTGTCCTAGGAACGGTGTCGTCCTTCCAAAACCCTCAGTGGATGTGACCCGGTCACAGCTAGGCCTGCCCGCCACATCTTTCCAGGCCCTCAACGTCCAGCGTCGTCGCCGAATATTTTCCAAGTTTGGGACTCTTTTGCTCAATCAGGTCAAAACCAGCGGAAAATTCGCCTGAAGCTGACTTCCCAGTTCACGAAATCCCATCTAGTCCGGACAGCTGCATCCCAACGGAAGGGATTATACATCAACGAGTGCTTGACTAGGAACAGACAGCAACTCCTCCACCGCCTGCGTCAAATCCGTCAACAAAACCCAGATGCGATTCATCAGTGCTTCGTAAGAGATGGACTGATAAAGGTGAGAAAAACCGCAGAGGGCAAAATGTTTTCAATTGCTAATGAAGAGAACCTCAAGACCTTCCTCTCCCAATGTGGTTTGCCTCACCATAGTATCACTCTCAATGAATTAACTTAACTAACCCCATTGTCAACTAGTGGGGCTAGGTATCCTAAGTCTCCTTGTTTCATTTTCTGACTTAATTTTTAACTTACTCTTAACTAGTCATTTACTGAAATTATTTAATTGAGTGCATTAATAGTTCTTCAGGTCTTATTAAATATACAGTCATAACTGAACTATTTATAGTTAATAATCATTAGCTTAAATTTGCCTATGTTTATTATTCAACTTTTCTTTGATTTAATTTATTACCTAGGTTGCCTAGCCTCGCCATGCTCCCTTACTCCATTGTACCCCTGGCTTTGCCTGCATCTCAAATTGCAAATTGTTACTTACAGTGTACCTGAGAGTACTTGTAAGCAATCTACCTCATTTTTTCATTTTTGCTCAATTTGTTTTTGTATTGTTTAGTCTTGTTTATATCTTTGTTTTGTATTTCTATATCTTTTGTTTTGTATAGTCCATGTTTATATGTTCTTTCTTTAATCTCATTTATTACCTAGGTTGCCTAGCCTAGCCATACTCCCTTACTCCATTGTACCCCTGTAAGCCCCTTGTAAGCTACCTCATTTTTTCTTTTGTTATTCATTTTGTGTTTTGTGTTTCTACAGTATTGTGTACATATTTTTCCCTATTTTATAGCTTATTTCTACCTTGTAATTTGCCTTTCTTCCCTTGTTTTTCCTGCAATCAGCTTTTTTATGCAGACAAGTATAGACCCAGAACTAAACCTCTTATCCACTATCTATGGCAATCATCACTTTAATGATCTAAATTGCAGATATTTTGCAGCACATGATGTAAACAATGTATTAACTCATAATCACAATATCTCTGTAATCAACTTGAACGTTAGATCCCTATGTAAACACTTCGATGATGTTAGTGCCTTGATTGAAACTATTGACAACAAATTCTCTTTTATTATACTTACTGAAACATGGTTGAAAGAGGATACTACTCAACTCTTTAACATGCCTAACTACTCGGCAATTCACAACTGTCGTCAACTTCAGAGAGGTACTGGTGGCACTGCTCTTTACTACCACCAAGAACTAACATGCTTAAAAGAAATTAGAACTAGAGACTACTGTGGGGAGTATATCTTCGCCAGCTTCATAGTCAAGGGTGCCGAGTCTGTCCTGTCTGTGGGTGCAGTCTATAGAATTCCTAACACTGATGTGTCCGAATTCAACTCAAACCTTAGAAATCTAATACTTGATAACAGACTGAACAAAAACCACCTAATTATCGCAGGGGACTTTAATATTGACCTCTGCGAGCCTGAACACCCTACTGCTGTTAGCTTCCTCAACTGTATGAATTCCTGCTTCCTCATACCCTTAATCACTAGACCTACTAGAATCACTGATAGCACTGCCACGACTCTAGATCACATCTGGACAAACATAACCTCTCCGCTTACTTCAGGTATAATCACCGATAGCACTACAGACCATTACCCCACATTTCTCTTAACTAACATTAGCAAACCACCTCTAGAGTCAAGAGAGTTACGTTTTAGACTGCACAATGAAACTGCTATAGACAATTTTATAACTGCTGCTGATAAGGTCAACTGGGATTCCGAGTTAGGTAACATAGGAGACATCAACTTAGCAGTGCAATCTTTTCTTAAAAAAACTCTTAGCCTTTATAACACCCACTGTCCTATGCTTACAAAACAAGTCACAACCAAAAGGCTTAACAATCCCTTGCTTACAAAGGGAATACTTAAATCCATTAATAAAAACATGACCTTGAGAAGAAGTATAGGTTAGGAATTGTCTCCAAAGAATTCTTAAAGAATTACTCATTATTACTATCTAAGATAATTAGACGAGCCAAAACTAAATACTACGAAGATAAATTTACCCAAATAAAGAGCAACATTAAACAAACTTGGAGCACAATTTCACAAATATTGGGATCAAAGAAGTCTTTGAATAACAAACCAACACTCCTGTCCAATAACGATGGTCAGCTTTCAGCCTCTGATTCTGCTACTGAGTTCAATAGGTTCTTCTCTTCCATTGGTTCAACCCTTGCAAATGATATTCCTTCTTCCAGTACTGACATTAAGGACTATCTTACAGGTAACTATCCACAGTCTCTGTACCTAAAGCCTATTAATTCCTCTGACGTCAATGAGATAATCCTTTCCCTTAAACCAAGTCTAGTGCCCTTGAGGAGATACCAACTTTAATTTACAAAAAAGCCTCCAGATCTTTAGCCCCTGCTATTGCTTTGCTCTTCAACAAGTCACTTGAACTCCAAACCTTCCCAGATATTCTAAATAAAGCGAGAGTAACGCCTGTCCACAAATGTGGTGATCTCACAGATGTTAACAACTACAGACCTATATCAATCCTGCCAAACTTGTCAAAAAATTTTGAAAAACTAATCTATAAGCAGCTTTACTCATATCTAGCCAAACACAATATACTTAGCCCTTGCCAATATGGCTTCAGACCCGAAAAAGCACTAACGATGCACTTATTAGTATGCTTAACTCGATTCATACTGCTCTTGATAAAAATGAGTTCCCTGTTGGGTTATTTGTGGACCTGCGTAAAGCTTTTGACACTGTCAACCACCAAAACCTTCTTCTTAAATTACATCATTATGGAGTCAGAGGACACTCCCTGCAATACCTCAAATCCTACCTTACTGACAGGCTCCAATATGTTTCTGTGAATAATACAATTTCTCCCACCCTACCCATCAACATTGGTGTTCCTCAGGGCAGCATACTTGGCCCTCTCCTCTTTCTCATCTACATTAATGACCTTCCAAATGCCTCCCAACACCTCAAACCAATTCTATTTGCTGACGACACAACCTTCATTTACTCCAGTCCTGACCCCCTTGCTCTAAATGCCACAGTAAATACTGAGCTAAATAAAGTCCATCTGTGGCTAACTGCCAACAAACTCACCCTTAACATTGACAAAACTTTCTATATTCTGTTTGGCAATAAATTCTCTAATCAAATAAATCTCAAAATAAACAACACCCAAATTTGTAACAAATTAGATGGCAAATTCCTTGGCATTCTCTTTGACCACAAGCTGAATTTCCAGGGACACATTCTAAATATATCAAAAAAAAGTTTCAAAAACTGTGGGCATTCTTTCTAATTCTTTCTTTCTAAACAGCATGATTTAAATGATCTCCGTGAGGAAAGCAACCTTCTGAAAACTGATGAAGCCATTAAAAAACAGGAGGAAGCCCTCAACAAAATGACTGCATGTATCAGTACATTTTCAGCCCAGCGTTCTGTCTCCCAGGATGAACAAGGCCAGCAAAAGCTGCTAGACTCTGTTATAGTGTCGTCCCAAGATATACCTGTGGAACATGATGGTGAAAACTGTGTCGAAATAGCTCTGGATCTCATAAAAGACAAATTGCAGCTCATTCTAAACAAATCTGACGTTATTGCTGCCTACAGAGTAGGCAAAAAGAATCCATCAAGTCAAAACCAACGGAAAATTCGCCTGAAGCTGTCTTCCCAGTTCACGAAATCCAATCTAGTCAGGACAGCTGTAGCCCAACGGAAGGGATTATACATCAACGAGTGCTTGACTAGGAACAGACAGGACCTCCTCTACCGCCTGCGTCAAATCCGTCAAAAAAACCCAGATGTGATTCATCAGTGCTTCGTTAGAGATGGACTGATAAAGGTGAGAAAAACCGCAGAGGGCAAAATGTTCACAATTACTAAAGAAGAGAACCTCAACGCTTTCCTCTCCCAATGTGGTCTGTCTCAGCTCATTATCACTCCCAGTGAATTAACTTAATTAACCCCCTGTCAACTAGTGGGGCTAGGTTTCCTAAGTCTCATTGTTTCATTTTCTGACTTAATTTTTAACTTACTCTTAACTAGTCATTTACTGAAATTATTTAATTGAGTGCATAAATAGTTCTTCAGGTCTTATTAATTATACAGTCATAACTGAACTATTTATAGTTAATAATCATTAGCTTAAATTTGCCTATGCTTATTATTCAACTTTTCTTTGATTCCATTTATTACCTAGGTTGCCTAGCCTCGCCATGCTCCCTTACTCCATTGTACCCCTGGCTTTGCCTGCATCTCAAATTGCAAATTGTTACTTACAGTGTACCTGAGAGTACTTGTAAGCAATCTACCTCATTTTTCATTTTTGCTCAATTTGTTTTTGTATTGCTTAGTCTTGTTTATATTTTTGTTTTGTATTTCTATATCTTGTGTTTTGTATAGTCCATGTTTATATGTTTTTTCGTTAATCTCATTTATTACCTAGGTTGCCTAGCCTAGCCATACTCCCTTACTCCATTGTACCCCTGTAAGCCCCTTTTGAGTTTGCTTTGTTCTGTAATGTGTACATCTTTTTCCCTATTTTAAAGCTTATTTCTACCTTGGTATTTGCCTTTCTTCCCTTGTTTTTCCTGCAATCAGCTTTTTTTATGCAGACAAGTATAGACCCTGAACTTAACCTCTTATCCACTATCTATGACAATTATCACTTTAATGATCTAAATTGCAGATATTTTGCAGCACATGATGTAAACAATGTATTAACTCATAATCACAATATCTCTGTAATCAATTTGAACGTTAGATCCCTAGGTAAACACTTCGATGATGTTAGTGCCTTGATTGAAGCTATTGACAACAAATTCTCTTTTATTATACTTACTGAAACATGGTTGAAAGAGGATACTACTCAGCTCTTTAACATGCCTAACTACTCAGCAATTCACAACTGTCGTCAAATTCAGAGAGGTGGTGGCACTGCTCTTTACTACCACCAAGAACTAACATGCTTAAAAGAAATTAGAACCAGAGACTGCTATGGGGAGTATATCTTCGCCAGCTTCAGAGTCAAGGGTGCCGAGTCTGTCCTGACTGTGGGTGCAGTTTATAGAATTCCTAACACTGATGTGTCCGAATTCAACTCTAACCTTAGAAATCTAATACTTGATAAGCAGACTGAACAAAACCACCTAATTATCGCAGGGGACTTTAATATTGACCTCTGCGAGCCTGAACACCCCACTGCTGTTAGCTTCCTCAACTGTATGAATTCCTGCTTCCTCATACCCTTAATCACTAGACCTACTAGAATCACTGATAGCACTGCCACGACGCTCGATCACATCTGGACAAACACAACCTCTCCACTTACTTCAGGTATAATCACCGATAGCACTACAGATCATTACCCCACATTTCTCTTAACTAACATTAGCAAACCACCTCTTGAGTCAAGAGTGATACGTTTTAGACTACACAATGAAACTGCTATAGACAATTTTATAACTGATGCTGATAATGTCAACTGGGAGTCCGAGTTAGGTAACATAGTGGACATCAACCTAGCAGTGCAATCTTTTCTTCAAAAAACTCTTAGCCTTTATAATACCCACTGTCCTATGCTTTCAAAACAAGTCACAACCAAAAGGCTCAACAATCCCTGGCTTACAAAGGGAATACTTAAATCTATTAATAAAAAACATGACCTTGAGAAGAAGTATAGGTTAGGAATTGTCTCCAAAGAATTCTCAAAGAATTACTCATTATTGCTGTCTAAGATAATTAGACGAGCCAAAACTAAGTACTACGAAGGTAAATTTACCCAAATAAAGAGCAACATTAAACAAACTTGGAGAACAATTTCTCAAATATTGGGATCAAAGAAGTCTTTAAATAACAAACCGACTCTCCTGTCTAATAACGATGGTCAGCTTTCAGCCTCTGATTCTGCTACTGAGTTCAATAGGTTCTTCTCTTCCATTGGTTCATCCCTTGCAAATGATATTCCATCTTCCAGTACTGACATTAAGGACTATCTTACAGGTAACTATCCACAGTCTCTGTACCTAAAGCCTATTAATTCCACTGACGTCAATGAGATAATCCTTTCCCTTAAAACCAAATCTGGTGCCCTTGAGGAGATACCTACTTTAATTTACAAAAAAGCCTCCAGATCTTTAGCCCCTGCTATTGCTTTGCTCTTCAACAAGTCACTTGAACTCCAAACCTTCCCAGATATTCTAAAAAAAGCGAGAGTAACGCCTGTCCACAAATGTGGTGATCTCACAGATGTTAACAACTACAGACCTATATCAATCCTGCCAAACTTGTCAAAAAATTTTGAAAAACTAATCTATAAGCAGCTTTACTCATATCTAGCCAAACACAATATACTTAGCCCTTGCCAATATGGCTTCAAACCCGAAAAAGCACTAACGATGCACTTATTAGTATGCTTAACTCGATTCATACAGCTCTTGATAAAAATGAGTTCCCTGTTGGGTTATTTGTGGACCTGCGTAAAGCTTTTGACACTGTCAACCACCAAAACCTTCTTCTTAAATTACATCATTATGGAGTCAGAGGACACTCCCTGCAATACCTCAAATCCTACCTTACTGACAGGCTCCAATATGTTTCTGTGAATAATACAATTTCTCCCACCCTACCCATCAACATTGGTGTTCCTCAGGGCAGCATACTTGGCCCTCTCCTCTTTCTCATCTACATTAATGACCTTCCAAATGCCTCCCAACACCTCAAACCAATTCTATTTGCTGACGACACAACCTTCATTTACTCCAGTCCTGATCCCCTTGCTCTAAATGCCACAGTAAATACTGAGCTAAATAAAGTCCATCTTTCGCTAACTGCCAACAAACTCACCCTTAACATTGACAAAACTTTCTATATTCTGTTTGGCAATAAATCCTCTAATCAAATAAATCTCAAAATAAACAACACCCAAATTTGTAACAAATTAGATGGCAAATTCCTTGGCATTCTCTTTGACCACAAGCTGAATTTCCAGGGACACATTCTAAATATATCAAAAAAAGTTTCAAAAACTGTGGGCATTCTTTCTAATTCTTTCTTTCTAAACAGCATGATTTAAATGATCTCCGTGAGGAAAGCAACCTTCTGAAAACTGATGAAGCCATTAAAAAACAGGAGGAAGCCCTCAACAAAATGACTGCATGTATCAGTACATTTTCAGCCCAGCGTTCTGTCTCCCAGGATGAACAAGGCCAGCAAAAGCTGCTAGACTCTGTTATAGTGTCGTCCCAAGATATACCTGTGGAACATGATGGTGAAAACTGTGTCGAAATAGCTCTGGATCTCATAAAAGACAAATTGCAGCTCATTCTAAACAAATCTGACGTTATTGCTGCCTACAGAGTAGGCAAAAAGAATCCATCAAGTCAAAACCAACGGAAAATTCGCCTGAAGCTGTCTTCCCAGTTCACGAAATCCAATCTAGTCAGGACAGCTGTAGCCCAACGGAAGGGATTATACATCAACGAGTGCTTGACTAGGAACAGACAGGCACCTCCTCTACCGCCTGCGTCAAATCCGTCAAAAAACCCAGATGTGATTCATCAGTGCTTCGTTAGAGATGGACTGATAAAGGTGAGAAAAACCGCAGAGGGCAAAATGTTCACAATTACTAAAGAAGAGAACCTCAACGCTTTCCTCTCCCAATGTGGTCTGTCTCAGCTCATTATCACTCCCAGTGAATTAACTTAATTAACCCCCTGTCAACTAGTGGGGCTAGGTTTCCTAAGTCTCATTGTTTCATTTTCTGACTTAATTTTTAACTTACTCTTAACTAGTCATTTACTGAAATTATTTAATTGAGTGCATAAATAGTTCTTCAGGTCTTATTAATTATACAGTCATAACTGAACTATTTATAGTTAATAATCATTAGCTTAAATTTGCCTATGCTTATTATTCAACTTTTCTTTGATTCCATTTATTACCTAGGTTGCCTAGCCTCGCCATGCTCCCTTACTCCATTGTACCCCTGGCTTTGCCTGCATCTCAAATTGCAAATTGTTACTTACAGTGTACCTGAGAGTACTTGTAAGCAATCTACCTCATTTTTCATTTTTGCTCAATTTGTTTTTGTATTGCTTAGTCTTGTTTATATTTTTGTTTTGTATTTCTATATCTTGTGTTTTGTATAGTCCATGTTTATATGTTTTTTCGTTAATCTCATTTATTACCTAGGTTGCCTAGCCTAGCCATACTCCCTTACTCCATTGTACCCCTGTAAGCCCCTTTTGAGTTTGCTTTGTTCTGTATTGTGTACATCTTTTTCCCTATTTTAAAGCTTATTTCTACCTTGTTATTTGCCTTTCTTCCCTTGTTTTTCCTGCAATCAGCTTTTTTTATGCAGACAAGTATAGACCCTGAACTTAACCTCTTATCCACTATCTATGACAATTATCACTTTAATGATCTAAATTGCAGATATTTTGCAGCACATGATGTAAACAATGTATTAACTCATAATCACAATATCTCTGTAATCAATTTGAACGTTAGATCCCTAGGTAAACACTTCGATGATGTTAGTGCCTTGATTGAAGCTATTGACAACAAATTCTCTTTTATTATACTTACTGAAACATGGTTGAAAGAGGATACTACTCAGCTCTTTAACATGCCTAACTACTCAGCAATTCACAACTGTCGTCAAATTCAGAGAGGTGGTGGCACTGCTCTTTACTACCACCAAGAACTAACATGCTTAAAAGAAATTAGAACCAGAGACTGCTATGGGGAGTATATCTTCGCCAGCTTCAGAGTCAAGGGTGCCGAGTCTGTCCTGACTGTGGGTGCAGTTATAGAATTCCTAACACTGATGTGTCCGAATTCAACTCTAACCTTAGAAATCTAATACTTGATAACAGACTGAACAAAAACCACCTAATTATCGCAGGGGACTTTAATATTGACCTCTGCAAGCCTGAACACCCCACTGCTGTTAGCTTCCTCAACTGTATGAATTCCTGCTTCCTCATACCCTTAATCACTAGACCTACTAGAATCACTGATAGCACTGCCACGACGCTCGATCACATCTGGACAAACATAACCTCTCCGCTTACTTCAGGTATAATCACCGATAGCACTACAGATCATTACCCCACATTTCTCTTAACTAACATTAGCAAACCACCTCTTGAGTCAAGAGTGATACGTTTTAGACTACACAATGAAACTGCTATAGACAATTTTATAACTGCTGCTGATAATGTCAACTGGGAGTCCGAGTTAGGTAACATAGTGGACATCAACCTAGCAGTGCAATCTTTTCTTCAAAAAACTCTTAGCCTTTATAATACCCACTGTCCTATGCTTACAAAACAAGTCACAACCAAAAGGCTCAACAATCCCTGGCTTACAAAGGGAATACTTAAATCTATTAATAAAAAACATGACCTTGAGAAGAAGTATAGGTTAGGAATTGTCTCCAAAGAATTCTCAAAGAATTACTCATTATTGCTGTCTAAGATAATTAGACGAGCCAAAACTAAGTACTACGAAGATAAATTTACCCAAATAAAGAGCAACATTAAACAAACTTGGAGAACAATTTCTCAAATATTGGGATCAAAGAAGTCTTTAAATAACAAACCGACTCTCCTGTCTAATAACGATGGTCAGCTTTCAGCCTCTGATTCTGCTACTGAGTTCAATAGGTTCTTCTCTTCCATTGGTTCATCCCTTGCAAATGATATTCCATCTTCCAGTACTGACATTAAGGACTATCTTACAGGTAACTATCCACAGTCTCTGTACCTAAAGCCTATTAATTCCACTGACGTCAATGAGATAATCCTTTCCCTTAAAACCAAATCTGGTGCCCTTGAGGAGATACCTACTTTAATTTACAAAAAAGCCTCCAGATCTTTAGCCCCTGCTATTGCTTTGCTCTTCAACAAGTCACTTGAACTCCAAACCTTCCCAGATATTCTAAAAAAAGCGAGAGTAACGCCTGTCCACAAATGTGGTAATCTCACAGATGTTAACAACTACAGACCTATATCTATCCTGCCAAACTTGTCAAAAATTTTTGAAAAACTAATCTATAAGCAGCTTTACTCATATCTAGCCAAACTCAATATACTTAGCCCTTGCCAATATGGATTCAGACCCAAAAAAAGCACTAACGATGCACTTATTAGTATGCTTAACTCGATTCATACAGCTCTTGATAAAAATGAGTTCTCTGTTGGGTTGTTTGTGGACCTGCGTAAAGCTTTTGACACTGTCAACCACCAAAACCTTCTTCTTAAATTACATCATTATGGAGTCAGAGGACACTCCCTACAATACCTCAAATCCTACCTTACTGACAGGCTCCAATATGTTTCTGTGAATAATACAATTTCTCCCACCCTACCCATCAACATTGGTGTTCCCCAGGGCAGCATACTTGGCCCTCTCCTCTTTCTCATCTACATTAATGACCTTCCAAATGCCTCCCAACACCTCAAACCAATTCTATTTGCTGACGACACAACCTTCATTTACTCCAGTCCTGACCCCCTTGCTCTAAATGCCACAGTAAATACTGAGCTAAATAAAGTCCATCTGTGGGTAACTGCCAACAAACTCACCCTTAACATTGACAAAACCTTTTATATTCTGTTTGGCAATAAATCCTCTAATCAAATAAATCTCAAAATAAACAATACCCAAATTTGTAACAAATTAGATGGCAAATTCCTTGGCTTTCTCATTGACCACAAGCTTAATTTCCAGGGACACATTCTAAACATATCAAAAAAAGTTTCAAAAACTGTGGGCATTCTTTCTAAGATCAGATATTATGTACCACGCCCTGCCCTGGTGACTCTCTATTACTCCCTTATCTATCCATATCTCAACTATGGTATTTGTGCTTGGGGCTCTACTACCCAAAATCACTTACGTCCTCTAATTACTCAACACAAAGCTGCTATTAGGACAATATCCAATTCTGGCCCCAGACATCACTCGGTACCCCTACTTAAATCTCTGAATATGTTAGACATTAAGTCACTGCACATTCTCTCATGTGTATTATACATATATAAAACGCTAAACTATAATGCCAATCCTGATCTCAAAAGCTTCATAGAAGGTTGTATCAGAACCCATGAGCATCACACCAGAAATAAATACAGTTTTGATATTCCTAGAGTACGACTTAATCAAACTAGAAATGCTCTACAAATCAAGGGGCCCAGAATGTGGAATGACCTTCCCAACCATGTTAAAGACTGTACCTCTCTCAACCAGTTTAAGTTAAAAGCGAAGCTATACCTAATAAATTCCCTGTAACCTACCTTACCCTTCTATTGTCAACCAATGTCTGTTTTTTTTTCTTTAAAGAGCGCTGTTTGTCGACATAATTGTATTTGTGCTGCTTTTTCATCTATGTTTTCATTTCTTGTTTTCATTCTACTCATTATGCTCAATTAGTATTAAGCTTGTCATTTAAGTTTATCATGCCCGAAACGCTTTGCGTAATAGTGGCTTTAGGCATTGTATAAACTAGCTATACCTATAAGTCAAACAATCCTTGTAAATATTTATTGTATGTATGTACCTTACCTAAATAAAATTGTATTGTATTGTATAAAATTGTATCAGATATTATGTACCACGCCCTGCCCTGGTGACTCTCTATTACTCCCTTATCTATCCATATCTCAACTATGGTATTTGTGCTTGGGGCTCTACTACCCAAAATCACTTACGTCCTCTAATTTCTCAACACAAAGCTTCTATTAGGACAATATCCAACTCTGGCCCCAGACATCACTCGGTACCCCTACTCAAATCTCTGAATATGTTAGACATTAAGTCACTGCACATTCTCTCATGTGTATTATACATATATAAAACGCTAAACTATAATGCCAATCCTGATCTCAAAAGCTTCATAGAAGGTTGTAACAGAACCCATGAGCACTACACCAGAAATAAATACAGTTTTGATATTCCTAGAGTACGACTTAATCAAACTAGAAATGCTCTACAAATCAAGGGGCCCAGAATGTGGAATGACCTTCCCAACCATGTTAAAGACTGTACCTCTCTCAACCAGTTTAAGTTAAAAACGAAGCTATACCTACTAAATTCCCTGTAACCTACCTTACCCTTCTATTGTCAACCAATGTCTGTTTTTTTTTTAAAAGCGCTGTTTGTCGACATAATTGTATTTGTGCTGCTTTTTCAGCTATGTATTCATTTCTTGTTTTCATTCTACTCTTTATGCTCAATTAGTATTAAGCTTGTCATTTAAGTTTTTCATGCCCGAAACGCTTTGCGTAATAGTGGCTTAACCGCTTTAGGCATTGTATGTACTAGCTTTACCTATAAGTCAACCAATCTTTGTAAAAATTTCTTGTATGTATGTACCTTACCTAAATAAACATTTATTTATTTATATATTTATTTATTTATTTATAAACTTGGTTCCTTTTTGCTTCCCAGAAGCGCGGGGTCTCCAATACGTAAGATGGGCTGCAATAGCCGGCTCTAATCCACTAAGAAAGGCTTGTAGAGCCTCAAATCCTTCAGAGCTGACCGAGGTGCGTCCTTTCGCCTTCACGGTCAGGTCAACTCTGACGTCGGCGCCGCCCGGGGCACTCGGTGACGTCATGGCGGGCCCTGGTTGGTCGCCCGCGACCTAAGTCGGCCAATCCGCGATCGGCTAGTGTCCCTTCCAAAACGTCATATCTGCAGTAGGGGATACTCTTTCATTTTATATCAGGGCGCCAATTTTCCCTTACTTACAACTTATAATGTAACTTTCTCCCTTAACTGGCAGCCGGTCTGGTCGCCACATATATCAATAGACTCCCTGTACCTCAGAGAATCAGTAGGGAGAGTTGATATGACTCTTAAAGCAGGCAAACGAAAGAGATAGGAAAGGGCACCGTAACAGTATCCAGGTTTATATTCCCCAATAATCTTTGGCAGGTGGAGTCCGGATTTCTTGGCGTTCACAGTTTCGATCAATTTGTTGACCTTTGCCTTCAATTCGGCTGTAGTGTCTTTCGTTACCCTTTGGAATTTAGTTTGGTCAGAGAGTATGAGGTTCATTTTCGCCAGATATTCGTCTTTTTTAAGAATGACGTATATTGGCGACTTGTCACCTCTCCTGACAACTATTTCCTTGTTCTCACGAAGGCTCTTAGCTGCCGCTTTGAGCTCGGGGGACAGTATGGTGCTTCTGTAGTTGCCTCGATTCTTTCCTCCTTCCGCAATAAGTTCTGCTTGTAAGGTGTCTTTGGTGGTGATCTTCTTTTGTGTCTCGAGGTCGAATATGTCGTCCAACAGAATCTCCAACTCCACTTTCCGGGCCATATCACTTGGTCTGGACATAATGTTACAGTTTATACCCAGATTTAGGAGAGTGACTTGGTCCTCAGTGAGGTTGATTCCTGCAAGGTTCAGGAAGCCATCTCTTGGTCGTGGAATTGCCATAGGTCCTCCATATAACGAATTGAAGGCAAAGGTCAACAAATTGATCGAAAGTGTGAACGCCAAGAAATCCGGACTCCACCTGCCAAAGATTATTGGGGAATATAAACCTGGATACGCATATGGAAATGTCGAGACACATAAGCCTGGAAACCCACTTCGGCCAATCATCAGCCAGCTACCCACACCCACGTACAGACTGGCGAAACGACTCAACGGCTTGCTGACTCCTTATGTCCCTTGCACCTTCAGCCTGAAGTCTCCAAAGGAATTTGTTGACTTACTGCGGGGAACACGGGCCACAGGGATAAGAGCCTCGTTGGACGTAGAATCACTGTTTACCAACGTACCTGTGGATGAAACAATCGGGATGATAGCGGACAGAGTGTATCGTGATACGGCTTGTACTCCTCTTGACATACCAGAAAACATTCTAAGGAAACTTCTCCAAGCTTGTACTAAAGAGGCACCCTTCTTGAGCCCGAATGGGCACATGTATAAGCAAGTAGATGGGGTCGTAATGGGTTCTCCCCTAGGTGTCCTGTTTGTGAACTTCTACATGAGTACCATCGAGCAAACAGTCTTAGTCGACATCAACTTGAAACCGGCCATATACTGCAGGTATGTTGATGACATTTTTACACAGGTACCTGATGTCAGACATCTGCAGGAGCTGAAGGAGGCATTTGAGCAGAATTCTGTGTTGCGTTTCACTTACGAGATGGAGAAGGATGGGAAGCTGCCCTTTCTAGATGTAACAGTCATGGAAAGGAGCGGAGGTTTCCACACTGCAGTCTACACTAAGGAAACAAACATAGGAATGTGCCTAAATGCCAACAGTGACTGCCCAGACAGGTACAAGAGGAGTGTTGTTAACGCTTATGTGGACCGCGCTCTCAGCCACAGCTCAGGATGGAAGCAAGTCGATGAAGAACTCTGTAGGGTGAGGCAGGTCCTAGTCAACAACGGCTTTTCCAATGGTTTCGTTGAAGACATCATAGGAAGGAAAGTGAAACGCCATGCAACCTCTGAAGAGACAACTAACACAACACCTATACCCCCTATTAGACTATTTTACAGGAACTTCTTTTCCACAGCTCATAAAACGGAGGAAAGGGTCCTGAAAGATATTGTTAATAGAAATGTTATCCCTACAGAGAAAAATCAGAAGATACAACTGACGATTTACTATAAAACCAAAAAAACGGCCAGCCTACTTATGAGAAACTCTCCAGACATAAAGCTGGACGCTTTAAAAGAGACCAACGTCGTCTATGCCTTCAAATGCCCTCTTGGAGACTGTAAGCCTTAAAAAACTCAGTATATAGGCAAGACAACAACATCTCTTTCCAGGCGATTAACGATGCATAAGCAACAGGGCTCCATTAAGAAACATATAATCTCTTCCCACAACCAAACCATCACCAGAGAAATCTTAGCAAACAACACAGAAATCATCGATAGATACAGCGATAGCAGGCGGCTTGACATCTGCGAGGTACTACACATCAAGAAGTCAACACCAGCAATCAACAGCCAATTAATGCACAACTATATTCTACCCACTTCACGACTCTGCTCCAATATAGAAGCATCAAGAAATATGGGCCAATAGGCCCTCTGCAATTACTTCCATTCTTACCTTCAATACCCATTGTTTCATGTTCTATCCTGTGTTGAAAATTTTGTTCACCTCATCCAAAAACTGTTGTAGCATATCACCTCACACAAAATGCGGGTATAAAATGAAAAATGAAAGCTGTTTAAATCATAGCATAAGTAAGAACTCTGTTTAGTGTTTGCAGGTAACATATCACCTCACCCAAAATGCGGGTATAAAATGAAAAATGAAAGCTGTTTAAATCATAGCATAAGTAAGAACTCTGTTTAGTGTTTGCAGGTAATAGTTGTGTGTGTGTAAACTAAAAGTCTTTGAAAATGTAATAAGTTATTACGAAACGCGTTCAAGTGTCGCGTCAGACTAGAAATAAAAATGAATTTTGGAGAATTGATTTTTCAATTACCATCAACAATAAAAAGAAACAGAAAAAAAGATTGAGAAAATTCGTGTTAGAATTATTAATCTTACTTTTTCGGTCATATTTAATAATATATGTCTACAGGAAAGAGTGCTACCAAAATATACTTATATATATATATATATATATATATATATATATATATATATATATATATATATATATATATATATATATATATATATATATATACAGCACTTCAGTGCTACACAAGCAGGAGGAGCTGCCAATCACCGGGAAGCGGCCAAGTCACGTAAATACAGAGACCTTGAGCACCACTACAATTTTGTCCCCATTGCCTCAGAGACACTTGGTGCCTGGGGTAAAAGTGCTGCTAGCTTTTTGAAGGAGTTGGGGTCTAAGCTAATCGAAACAACTAGAGACCCTAGAGCTGCCAGTTTTCTTTTTCAGCGCCTTAGTGTGGCAATCCAGAGAGGAAATGCTCACTGCATCCATGGTTCCTGCCCGCCATCTGAGGAGCTGGAAGAGCTGTACAACTTGTGACAAGCAGCCTTGCACCCTGCATGTAATCAATATTGTAACTTTTTTGTGTAATGACATTTTCAAATAAAGTTAGATAAATATACACACATACCAAAAGAATAGGGGTGGTAGGAGAAGAAAATATCAAAGTGTTCAGTGAGGATCCACAAGGTCTTCTCTGAGTACTCTTTATTTTCTTCTCCGAGGCTATGGGTCCCTACACTTGCACCAGAGGTAGTAACCCTTCTAGGTTAAAAAAAAAAAAAAAAAAAAAAAAAAATGTATATATATATATATATATATATATATATATATATATATATATATATATATATATATATATATATATATATATATATATATATATATATATATATATATGTACGTCGTACCTAGTAGCCAGAACGCACTTCTCAGCCTACTATGCAAGGCCCGATTTGCCTAATAAGCCAAGTTTTCATGAATTAATTGTTTTTCGACTACCTAACCTACCTAACCTAACCTAACCTAACTTTTTTGGCTACCTAACCTAACCTAACCTATAAAGATAGGTTAGGTTAGGTTAGGTAGGGTTGGTTAGGTTCGGTCATATATATCTACGTTAATTTTAACTCCAATAAAAAAAATTGACCTCATACATAATGAAATGGATAGCTTTATCATTTCATAAGAAAAAAATTAGAGAAAATATATTAATTCAGGAAAACTTGGCTTATTAGGCAAATTTAGCCTTGCATAGTAGGCTGAGAAGTGCGTTCTGGCTACTAGGTACGACATATATATATATATATATATATATATATATATATATATATATATATATATATATATATATATATATATATATATATATATATATATATATATATATTATTAAATATGACCGAAAAAGTAAGATTAATAATTCTAACACGAATTTTCTCAATCTTTCGTACATTTCTTTTCACTGTTGGAGGTAAATCAAAAATCAATTCTCCAAAATTCATTTTTATTTCTAGTCTGACGCGACACGAGCGCGTTTCGTAAAACTTATTACATTTTCAAAGACTTTAGTTCACAAATACACAACTGAATAGAACTTGCGCATCTCCGATTTTATATCTACATTTGAGTGAGGTGGAAGAGGTGATCTGGCATTAACACAAGACAGAACAAGATGTGGCATTAATAGGGTATTAATTTCATCAACACAAGACAGAACAAGAAGTGGTATTAATAGGGTATTAATTTCATCAACACAAGACAGAACATGAAACAATGGATATTGAATAGAAGTGTTTGTAGAAAGCCTATTGGTCCATATTTCTTGATGCTTCTATATTGGAGCGGAGTCTTGAGGTGGGTAGAATATAGTTGTGCAATAATTGGCTGTTGTTTGCTGGTGTTGACTTCTTGATGTGTAGTGCCTCGCAAACTGTCAAGCCGCCTGCTATCGCTGTATCTATCGATGATTTCTGTGTTGTTTACTAGGATTTCTCTGGCGATGGTTTGGTTGTGGGAAGAGATTATATGTTCCTTAATGGAGCCCTGTTGCTTATGCATCGTTAAACGCCTAGAAAGAGATGTTGTTGTCTTGCCTATATACTGTTTTTTTTGGAGCTTACAGTCCCCAAGAGGGCATTTGAAGGCATAGACGACGTTAGTCTCTTTTAAAGCGTTCTGTTTTGTGTCTGGAGAGTTTCTCATGAGTAGGCTGGCCGTTTTTCTGGTTTTATAGTAAATCGTCAGTTGTATCCTCTGATTTTTGTCTGTAGGGATAACGTTTCTATTAACAATATCTTTCAGGACCCTTTCCTCCGTTTTATGAGCTGTGGAAAAGAAGTTCCTGTAAAATAGTCTAATAGGGGGTATAGGTGTTGTGTTAGTTGTCTCTTCAGAGGTTGCATGGCTTTTCACTTTCCTTCTTATGATGTCTTCGACGAAACCATTGGAGAAGCCGTTATTGACTAGGACCTGCCTTACCCTACAGAGTTCTTCGTCGACTTGCTTCCATTCTGAGCTGTGGCTGAGAGCACGGTCGACATATGCGTTAACAACACTCCTCTTGTACCTGTCTGGGCAGTCGCTGTTGGCATTTAGGCACATTCCTATGTTTGTTTCCTTAGTGTAGACTGCAGTGTGGAAACCTCTGCCCTTTTCCATGACTGTTATATCTAGAAAGGGCAGCTTCCCATCCTTTTCCATCTCGTAAGTGAAACGCAGCACGGAACTCTGCTCAAATGCCTCCTTCAGCTCCTGCAGATGTCTGACATCAGGTAACTGTGTAAAAATGTCGTCAACATACCTGCAGTATATGGCCGGTTTCAAGTTCATGTTGACTAAGACTTTTTGCTCGATGGTACCCATGTAGAAGTTTGCAAACAGGACACCTAGGGGAGAACCCATGGCGACCCCATCTACTTGCTTATACATGTGCCCATCCGGGCTCAAGAAGGGTGCCTCTTTAGTACAAGCTTGGAGTAGTTTCCTCAGAATATTTTCTGGTATGTCAAGAGGAGTACAGGCTGGATCACGATACACTCTGTCGGCTATCATTCCGATTGTCTCGTCCACAAGTACGTTGGTAAACAGCGATTCTACGTCCAACGAGGCTCTTATCCATGTGGCCCGTGTGCCCCGCAGTAAGTCAACAAATTCCTTTGGAGACTTCAGGCTGAAGGCGCAAAGTCAACAACGGCTTCTCCAATGGTTTCGTCGAAGACATCATAAGAAGGAAAGTGAAAAGCCATGCAACCTCTGAAGAGACAACTAACACAACACCTATACCCCCTTGTTACGACCCTGGGTTCTCCAGTGGAAACCAGAGGTCAAAATTGAGCTATTAAACTTTCTTGTAGTACAGTTGAGTGCATCTCGAGCGACAATTGTTTGTATCTTCCCTGCCAGACGTAAGACTATTCTTGTTTCTCAAAGAGCATTTAAAGACTGAGCTGGGGGTTGATTATTAAATAATAACATAGGCACCAACTTTGCTTACTAATACTTTCTAATCATTTGTAAAGTAACAATACGTTGCATAGGGGAAGATCTTTAATGTGCTTAGCTGCACGATCAATTAGGCTCCTTCCGGCACCACGACATGGGAGGCTTAGCTGGTCGCTAGGAGGTTCTTCTCTGGCTGGCGTTCGTGCGGACGAGACCTACTCTGTGGCTGCACCCCTAATCTCCTCCCTTCTCCTCTTACTTATTTCCCTTACCTTAAGTTCCTGTACCATTAAGTTAAGTATTGAATGATTTCTAAGTGTACCTACTCTGGTAGTAACGATTGGTGAGACCTGGGGGTAGTAGTTGCCAGTGTTTTGGGTAACCCTAAGTGTTGTGTTTTGTATTAGGGTACCACGTGGTGTCTCTACCCTAAGCTGCATCCAGCTTCCGTGCTTATCCAGTAGTACTTTACCCTAGCTTGTTATTAGTGTAAACCTTGTATCCTGCCTATGTGGACCAAGGCTTTTAACGTAAGATAGTGTGGTAAAGTTATTATTATTATTGTTATTGGTGTGAGTGTATATGGGGGGTTGTTAAGGGGTTAATAAATAAGTACATGAATTACAGAGTATCCCTTCTTCCAGTGTGGGAGTGCATTGATCAACCCTTAGACTAACATATATGGTCTAGTAGCAAGTTATTACTACTGTGGATAGTTTATTTTGGGGGCCGGGCCTTTTAGCTCTCCCATATTTGATACTCTGTCTTCTAACTACCCTTACCTCTTAATAGTACCAGTTCCCCATAGAAGCCCACACACTATTATTTATAACAAGTGGGGGCCTGTCCGGGATGAACATTATAAGTGTAAAAAATTAGATTCTTGAGTGCCAAAACTAAAATTTTTTGTTTCCGCAGAACGGTTGTGTGCTAGCCTAGGGTCCAGCTCTTCTAGCAAAGGACATTTTTGCACTGACTGGACACCCAGCTGGATCCCTTCACGATTAAGGTTAGTGTGGCCTTGTGTTAGGGGCCATGCAAATTTTTGTTTTTTTCCAATTTTTATTTTTTAATTTTTTCTTTGGCTGGGAGCTAAAATTGTTAGTGATGTCATCTGAAATGCAGAGACTGGCAATGGAGCCTTCAGTGGTAGAGATAAAGAAACTTAAAAAGTCTAATTTAGTATTGTTAGGCCAGGAATTTGGCCTAGAATTAAATGACGCGGATAAAAAGTGGACTTTGGTGAATGAAATATTACAACATTGTATTGATGAAGAACTATTGGCAAGTGATACACCTTTATGCCAGCCTAGCCAAGCAGAAAGTGCAACTCATAGGGATAGAGAATTAGCTTTAGAGTTAGCAAAAATAAAATTAGAGGAGCAAAGACTCAAAACCGAGGAGGCTAGAATTAGAGCGAATGCCACTGGACCTCCACCTGCCGGGGATTCAAACCCCAGGCATTATGAGAAAAAGCATAATTTGCCTGAATTTTCCGAGTCGGACCCTGAAAGGTTTTTCAACCATTTTCAGAGATTGGCCATGTCCATGAACTGGCCAAAGGAAGAGTGGGTGAAAATCCTACAGGGAAGACTTAGGGGTTAAGCACAAGATATTTTTATAAACATGCCTGACGACGAGTGTTTTGAATATGATAAAGTCAGGGAATGTATTTTGCGGGCATATGAAATTACTCCTGAAGCTCACCGCCAAGTTTATCGCAACCTTAGGCCTACTCACAACCAACCGCTCACTGAATTTGTTAATGATCAAATTCGATTGTTTGATAGATGGATTCGCTCGGCGAAAGCCGAAACATACGAGGCTCTCAGAACTTAATTTTAATGGAGCATTTTATAGATATTATGCCAGAGAATGTTTCTCATTACATTAGAGGAAGGGTAGAGGTAAATTCTAAAATAGGGGATTTGGCCAAGTTGGCAGAAAACTACCAATTGGCGGGCAAAAGGCCCAATAAAAATAATTATACCCCACAGAGCAGCAAAACTTATACCCACAGCCAGTCCAGACCAGCTCATTCTAACCCTTTACCTAATGCACCTTCTGTTTCAGACATAACTAACCCTGTTAAAGTGTCTAGCCCCACGGCACCTAAGGGTGAACCAAAGGGTAACTCTGTTAGTAATGTCTCTTCTCCCCGACGTTTTTGTGGTCACTGTAATCGTCCAAACCACACTATTAGCCGTTGTTGGCAACTGTACCCAGAAAAAAGACCCAATGCTCTAGTTGTGACACAGGGCTTGAGGCTTTCGGAAGAGTTAGGGAGTAAGACCTCCAACCCACAGTGGTTGGACTTGCTTACCCCATTCTTATCGAAAGGGAGACTACTTTTGTCTGAGGGTTCTTCCTGGAAGGACGTGGTGATCTTCCGAGACACCGGTGCCATCCAGACTTTAATTTTAGAGAGTGCGTTGCAAGGTGCCAACACTCTCAACACTGGAGAGGTGGTACTGGTCGAGGGTGTCACTAGTGATACTCGAGCAGTACCCCTCCATAAGGTTACCCTGGAATCTGATTTCCACAAGGGTGTTTGTACAGTCGGAGTCACTTCATACCTACCTTTCCCTAATGTTGATGTAATAGTTGGTAATGATTTAGCAGGGGATAAGGTAGGGGACTCCAGACTGCCTATTATGTTGCCTACCCCTAAGGTTTGCCTGGATCCACCCGCCGCAGAGGATAATGTTGTGTACCCTGCGTGCGCAGTGACCAGGTCTATGGGACTTAAATGGAAGGGCAGCCCTGTGCTTGCCAAGGTGGTAAATCCTGAGGACACAAGGAACTTTCCGAGTGGTGAAAACCAAGTGGACCTCGCGGACACATTCATGGCCCGACTCGATGATGTGGCCGAGGACATTGTGGAGAGCCTGCCACCGCCATCTACCGAGAGTAGTGGGGAGGTGGAGAACACTGTTGAGCCTCGGCCAATAGCATCTGACCAAGGCATAGATGCCTCCTTGAGTGAGTTACAGAAAGCTGACCCCACTCTTGCAGATTGTCATGAGACAGCTGTCTCTATGGAGGAAATTGTAGACGCAGCAACTGGGTACTACTACAATGATCGGATTTTGATGAGAAAATGGAGACCCCAGAGTGCTCCCTTGTCAAATGAGTGGGAGGTAGTCCACCAGGTTATGTTGCCGACCTGCTATAGAGAAAGAGTTTTGGCAGCTGCTCATGATGATCCTATGGGGGGACATCAAGGTATTAATATTACGTATCACAAAATTTTAAAGTATTTTTTCTGGCCCAAGCTGAAAAGCGATGTGGCAAAATTTTGTAATGCGTGTATTGTTTGTCAACTGGTTGGGAAACCAAACCAGACTCCACCTAAAGCTCCTCTAAGGCCTATTGTCGTGCCAGAGGAACCATTTTCTCATGTGGTAATGGACTGTGTTGGACCATTACCTAGAACTAAGTCTGGTAATATTTACCTAATCACAATGATGTGTATCACTACTCGTTTCCCAGAGGCTTTTGCTGTAAGGAACATCCGAGCAAAAACTGTTGTTGCTCGTATGTTGCAATTTTTTTCCACTTTTGGACTGCCTCGAGTCGTGCAAACTGACAATGGTACTAATTTTAAGTCTGATATTTTTGAGCAATTTTGTAAGGAACATGGAATAACTCATAAGGTTTCCAGCCCATACCATCCACAGAGTCAGGGGGTAATTGAACGTTTCCATCTAACTCTGAAGCAGATGTTGAAGACATCGTGCGAGAGTTCCCACACCTTCTGGGATGAGAATTTGCCATATGTTTTGTTTGCGGCTAGAGAGGGATTACAAAGTTCACTGGGTTGTTCTCCTTTTGAGTTAGTCTTTGGCCATAAAGTTCGTGGACCCTTGCCAATGTTACAGGAGAATCTGTTAGGGAACGTAACGTTAACCGAAGGTTCGGCTTTCTTTGCGCAACACCACCAGAGACTCAAGGACTGCAAGGCGGCTGCATTAAAGTATCTTGGCAAGGCCCAAGAAAAGATGAAAGAACGTAACGATGCTAAATCTAAGTTACGGGTATTTCAGCCTGGCGACCCTGTCCTGGTATTAAAGCCTCGACTAGGGAACACTATGTCCCACAAGTACGAAGGCCCCTACATTGTGACAGAAAAGACTGGGGACCTCACGTACAAAGTGAGGCACTCTGACAAACGTAACCAGGTAATGCTCATACATGTAAATCGACTGAAGAAGTTCCAGGACCCCAGGCCCATTGCACTAACCAATGTTTCCATTTCCAGTGAGAGAGGGGATGATTGTTCTGGGGACCCAATTAATCTCATTTTCAATAATTCTAGTTCTGTGAATGCTGTGGAGGAGGGACTGTCCCATTTGCAGATGGCCCAACGTGAAGAGGTGCAGTCGTTGGTTGATGAATTCTCAAGTCTGTTCGGGGAGGTCCCGACCCATACTGATGCCATTTGCCATGATGTCGAGTTGACGGACTACACTCCCATTCGCCTTCAACCCTATCGGATGAGTCCAGAAAAGAAGGCCATCGTACGGAAGGAGGTCGACTTCTTGCTCCAGCACGGCCTCATCCGGCCGAGCCAGGGCTCTTGGTGCTCGCCCTGCCTTCTGGTCCCCAAACCAGACGGCTCCTGGCGATTATGCACCGACTATCGGCAGCTCAACAAGGTGACCATTGTGGATGCCTATCCGCTGCCCCTCCTCGAGGACTGCATCGACGAGTTGGGAAATGCCAAGTACGTTTCGAAATTCGACCTCTCGAGGGGGTATTATCAAATCCCACTCACTGAACGTGCTAAACAACTAACTGCGTTCGTGACACCCGAGGGTATTTTTGAGTATCAAGTGTTACCATTCGGCTTGCGTAATGCCCCTGCCACGTTCCAGAGACTCATGAACTCTCTGTTCACTAAGGTGCCAAATTGTCGGGCGTATTTAGATGATATCGTGCTGTTTGGCAGTAATTGGGCTGACCACATAGCTAGGTTACGCCAGTTGTTTGCCATCTTGAAAAGGGCAAATCTTACCTTAAATGCTAAAAAGTGTCATTTTGGCCAAGGCACAGTGACGTACCTCGGTTATGAAGTGGGCCAAGGAAAAGTGTTACCTCGGCAAGATAAAATCAGTGCCATTCTGGAGTATCCAGTACTAAAGTCTAAAAAGGACATTCAAAGATTTATCGGTATGTGTGCGTACTATCGACGTTTTTGTCAGAACTTTTCCAGTGTTGCCACTCCTCTCACAGACTTGTTGCGGAAAGCCGTTAAATTTAAGTGGTCATCAGACTGTGCAGAGGCATTTAAAAATTTGAAATTGATCTTAGCTTCCGCCCCAGTGCTTGCTAGTCCAAGGTTCGACCGACCGTTTAAAATTCATGTTGACGCGTCTGACTCAGGTGCTGGTGCAGTGTTGTTGCAAACTGGGGATGATCAGGTGGAACACCCAGTATATTATTACTCTGTGAAATTCGACAAGGTGCAACGCAATTATTCAGTGGTAGAAAAAAAGGCGTTGGCGCTAGTGTTAACATGTAAAAAGTTCGAAGTTTACCTCACAGGTAATATAGTGGAAGTGTACACGGACCATAACCCACTAGTCTTCCTGACTCAGATGAAGGGTAAGAATAAACGCATCCTCAGGTGGGCGTTGTACCTACAGGACTTCAATCTTTCCATTACCCACCTACCGGGCAGACTCAACGTGATAGCCGACGCTCTGTCCCGGTTGCCTGAATAACATTCATCTGAGCCACAGAAAGCCATTTACCAACTGTCATGCTTTAGTTATTTTTTTTTAGGTTCTCCTGTGACATTAAATATTCCGTGTCCAATTTCTTTACTTCCCTGCTCTTTTATTTTTTGTGTATGTTTTTTTTTTCTTTCAGAGAACTCCTTTGTATTTTTTTTTTTATGCAGAGAAATTGTTTTTGATTGATTTTTTGTTTTTGTCATATGTTTTTTCTTTTTATTCTCTGTATACTCTTACAAAAAATATGACTACTATTCTAGTAGTCACATTTTTTTTTCTCTGAAGGGGGGAGGAGTGTTACGACCCTGGGTTCTCCAGTGGAAACCAGAGGTCAAAATTGAGCTATTAAACTTTCTGGTAGTACAGTTGAGTGCATCTCGAGCGACAATTGTTTGTATCTTCCCTGCCAGACGTAAGACTATTCTTGTTTCTCAAAGAGCATTTAAAGACTGAGCTGGGGGGTTGATTATTAAATAATAACATAGGCACCAACTTTGCTTACTAATACTTTCTAATCATTTGTAAAGTAACAATACGTTGCATAGGGGAAGATCTTTAATGTGCTTAGCTGCACAATCAATTAGGCTCCTTCCGGCACCACGACATGGGAGGCCTAGCTGGTCGCTAGGAGGTTCTTCTCTGGCTGGCGTTCGTGCGGAAGAGACCTACTCTGTGGCTGCACCCCTAATCTCCTCCCTTCTCCTCTTACTTATTTCCCTTACCTTAAGTTCCTGTACCATTAAGTTAAGTATTGTATGATTTCTAAGTGTACCTACTCTGGTAGTAACGATTGGTGAGACCTGGGGGTAGTAGTTGCCAGTGTTTTGGGTAACCCTAAGTGTTGTGTTTTGTATTAGGGTACCACGTGGTGTCTCTACCCTAAGCTGCATCCAGTTTCCGTGCTTATCCAGTAGTACTTTACCCTAGCTTGTTATTAGTGTAAACCTTGTATCCTGCCTATGTGGACCAAGGCTTTTAACGTAAAATAGTGTGGTAAAGTTATTATTATTATTGTTATTGGTGTGAGTGTATATGGGGGGTTGTTAAGGGGTTAATAAATAAGTACATGAATTACAGAGTATCCCTTCTTCCAGTGTGGGAGTGCATTGATCAACCCTTAGACTAACATATATGGTCTAGTAGCATGTTATTACTACTGTGGGTAGTTTATTTTGGGGGCCGGGCCTTTTAGCTCTCCCATATTTGATACTCTGTCTTCTAACTACCCTTACCTCTTAATAGTACCAGTTCCCCATAGAAGCCCACACACTATTATTTATAACACCCCTATTAGACTATTTTACAGGAACTTCTTTTCCACAGCTCATAAAACGGAGGAAAGGGTCCTGAAAGATATTGTTAATAGATACGTTATCCCTACAGACAAAAATCAGAGGATACAACTGACTATTTACTATAAAACCAGAAAAACGGCCAGCCTACTCATGAGAAACTCTCCAGACACAAAACAGAACGCTTTAAAAGAGACTAACGTCGTCTATGCCTTCAAATGCCCTCTTGGGGACTGTAAGCTCCAAAAAACCCAGTATATAGGCAAGACAACAACATCTCTTTCTAGGCGTTTAGCGATGCATAAGCAACAGGGCTCCATTAAGGAACATATAATCTCTTCCCACAACCAAACCATCGCCAGAGAAATCCTAGTAAACAACACAGAAATCATCGATAGATACAGCGATAGCAGGCGGCTTGACGTTTGCGAGGTACTACACATCAAGAAGTCAACACCAGCAATCAACAGCCA
>NC_091158.1:25093656-25220654 GCF_040958095.1 Procambarus clarkii
TATCTATATATATATATATATATATATATATATATATATATATATATATATATATATATATATATATATATATATATATATATATATATATATATATATATATATATATATATATATATATATATATATATATATATATAACATGGCAGAAAAAAAGCAAAAATACAGTTTGGTCAACAAAACAGCATTGTTTAAAATAGAAGACATGGGTTGACATTTTGGAGGTGAGGTAGGTTACATTGAGTTAATTAGGTGGTACTTAGTTTTTATCTTAAACTGGTTGGGAGAGGTACAGTCTTTAACATAATTGGGAAGGTCATTCCACATTCGAGGTCCCTTGATTTGTAAAGCATTTCTAGTTTGACTAAGTCGTAGTCTTGGAATATCAAATAGGTATTTGTTTCTGGTGTGGTGCTCATGGGATCTGTTACAACCTTCTAGGAAGCTTTTAAGGTCAGGACTGACATTACAGTTCAGCGTTTTATATATATATAATGCACATAAGAGTATGTGCATGGACTTAATATCTAACGTATTCAGGGATTTGAGTAAGGGTACCCAGTGATTTCTGGGGCCAGAGTGAGATATTGTTCTAATAGCAGTTTTGTGTTGAGTAATTAGAGGACGTACATGATTTTGGGTAGTAGAACCCCAAGCACAAATACCATAGCTGAGATATGGATAGATGAGAGAATAATAGAGTGTCACCAGGGCAGGGCGAGGTACATAATATCTGATCTTAGAAAGAATGCCAACAGTTTTTGAAACTTTTTTTGATATATTTAGAATGTGTCCTTGGAAATTCAGCTTGCGGACAATGAGAACGCCAAGGAATTTGCCATCTACTTTGATACAAATTTGGGTATTGTTAATCCTGAGATTTATTTGATTTGAGGAATTATTGTCAAACAAAATATAGAAAGTTTTGTCAATATTGAGGGTGAGTTTGTTGGCAGTTAGCCAGTGATGGACTTTATTTAGCTCAGTATTCACTGTGACATTTAGAGCAAGGGGGTCAGGACTAAAGTAAAGGAAGGTCGTATCGTCAGCAAATAAAATTGGTTTGAGATGTTGGGAGGCATTTGGAAGGTCATTAATGTAGATGAGAAAGAGGAGAGGGCCAAGTATGCTGCCCTGAGGAACACTGATGTTGATGGGTAGGATGGGAGAAATTGAATTATTCACAGAAACAAACTGGAGCCTGTCAGTTAGGTAAGACCTAATGTACTGAAGGGAGTGACCTCTGACTCCATAATGTTGTAATATAAGAAGAAGGTTTTGGTGGTTAACAGTGTCAAAAGCCTTACGCAGGTCTACAAATAACCCAACAGGGAACTCATTTTCACCAAGAGCTGTATGTATCAAGTTAATCATACTAATAAGTGCATCGTTAGTGCTTTTTTTGGGGTCTGAAGCCATATTGACAAAAGCTAAGTATATTGAGTTTGGCTAGATAAGAGTAAAGCTGCTAATAGATTAGTTTTTCAAATATTTTTGATAAGTTTGGCAGAATTGATATAGGTCCCACTATATCAAATAAAACCACTATCACAGGCCCTCCACATTCTGTGAAGACAAAGCCTAGATACTGGCGTTATTCCTGATATACTAAAAACAGCAGAGATAGCACCACTTTATAAAGGAGGAAATAAGGCAGAGGCAAAAATTACAGACCGATAGCACTAACATCGCACATCATAAAAATTTTTGAGAGAGTGCTAAGAAGTAAGATCACAAAATACATGGAATCACAGCATCTCCATAACCCCGGACAACATGGTTTCAGAACAGGGCGCTCTTGCCTGTCGCAGTTGTTGGACCACTATGATATGGCATTAGATGCTATGGAAGACAAACAAAACGCTGATAAAATTTACACAGATTTCGCAAAAGCTTTTGATAAATGTGACCATGGTGTTATTGCACATAAAATGCGTTCAAAAGGAATTACCGGAAAAATAGGCAGATGGATCTACAATTTCCTGACCAACAGAACCCAATGTGTAATAGTCAACAAAATAAAATCCAGCCCATCAACCGTGAAGAGCTCAGTCCCCCAGGTACTGTGCTTGCTCCAGTACTTTTTCTCATCCTCATATTTATTTATTTATTTATTTATTTATTTATTTATTTATTTATTTATTTATTTATTTATTTATATATATATACAAGAAGGTACATTGGGTTTGTGAGAATACATTGGATAGTACAGTATTTACATTCTTGTAAAGCCACTAGTACGCGCAGCGTTTCGGGCAGGTCCTTAATCTAGCAGATAATTTTAAGTAGGTAATTTCAATCAGAATTGATAAATGAAAGATACATTACAAGAGAAAAATGAGATGAGAGAGATAAGTAAGTATATTAAAGCACATTGTTATATTAAAGCTCAGATTGATTACATTGACAGCTTGATTAGTAATTTAAACAAGATTAATAGACACCATACAGCAGATTGACAGCACATATAAGACAGCAATGATCACAATGGTAAAGATGTTCAGAATGGGTACATAAAGATTGGGAGACTGGGTAGCAAAAGATACAGATAAACAAGATTTATAAACACCATACAACAGATTGGCAGCACATATAAGAAAACAGCAATGATCTCAATGGTAAAGATGTTCAAATTGGGAACATAAAGGTTGGGAGATTGGGTAGCAATTGATACAGTGCAATTTTAAGGCAAAAAGTGAAAAACTATGAAGATGAAATTAGGTACTTTTTAGTATTGATTTTGAATGATGTAAAAGTTGGACAGCTTTTCAATTCAGTAGGGAGTGAGTTCCATAAACTGGGTCCCTTTATTTGCATAGAGTGTTTACACAGATTAAGTTTAACTCTGGGGATATCGAAGAGATATTTATTTCTGATGTGGTGATAATGGGTCCTATTACATCTGTCCAGGAAGAGTTTCAGACAAGGATTTGCATTTAAGAACAGGGTTTTGTAAATGTAGTTGACACAAGAGAATTTGTGGAGTGAGATTATGTTTAGCATGTTTAGGGAGTTAAACAAGGGGGCTGTGTGTTGCCTGAAAGCAGAATTTAATATTATTCTGATAGCAGATTTTTGCTGGGTGATGATGGACTTGAGGTGGTTTGCAGTGGTTGAACCCCATGCACAGATACCATAGTTGAGATAGGGATAGATTAGAGCATAATATAGAGAGATGAGAGCAGAGTTAGGAACAAAATATCTGATTTTGGAGAGTATACCAACTGTTTTAGAGACTTTCTTAGTTATGTGTTGTATGTGGGTACTGAAGTTGAGTCTCTTGTCTAGGAATATGCCAAGAAACTTTCCATCATTTTTATTGCTAATGTTTACATTATCAATCTGAAGCTGAATTGCATTTGTAGATCGGACATAGACAAGAACACAACCTATAGCACTGTATCATCCTTTGCAGATGACACTAGGATCTTCATGAGAGTAGGTGTTGGGATTGAGTACTACAGATGTTGGAGGTAGCATGTTTGGAGCAGATGCTATTTTGTTTATGATCTTGTTAATAATATTTCATGTACCTAATAATTCAGATTCAGATTCAGATTCAGATGTTTATTCAGGTAAGGTATATACATACAAGTGATGTTACATTAATGGATTGATATATAGATAGAGCTAGTACATACAATGCCTAAAGCCACTATTACGCAATGCGTTTCAGGCAAGAAAAACATTAATATCTAGAACTTAATACTAATTGAGCATAAAGAATAAAAAGTGTTGAGAACAAATACAAATAAAGATAAAAAAAAGGGGGAACATGACTGAAAAAGCAGCACAAATACAATAGGTTGACAAACAGTGTTGATTAAAAAAAAAGAAAATAACGGACATGGGTTGACAATAGAGGAGTGAGGTAGGTTACAGGGAATTTATTAGGTAGTGTTTAGTTTTTATCTTAAACTGGTTGAGAGAGGTACTGTCTTTAACATGGTTGGGAAGGTCATTCCACATTCTGGGCCCCTTGATTTGTAGAGCATTTCTGGTTTGATTAAGTCGTACTCTAGGAATATCAAAACTGTATTTATTTCTGGTGTGGTGCTCATGGGTTCTGTTACAACCTTCTATGAAGCTTTTGAGATCAGGATTGGCATTACAATTTAGCGTTTTGTATATGTATAGTACACATGAGAGAATGTGCAGTGACTTAATGTCTAACATATTCAGGGATTTGAATAGGGGTACCGAGTGATGTCTGGGACCAGAATTGGATATTGTCCTAATAGCAGCTTTGTGTTGAGTAATTAGAGGACGTAAATGATTTTGGGTAGTAGAGCCCCAAGCACAAATACCATAGTTGAGATATGGATAGATAAGGGAGTAATAGAGAGTCACCAGGGTAGGGCGTGGTACATAATATCTGATCTTAGAAAGAATGCCCACAGTTTTTGAAACTTTTTTAGATATGTTTAGAATGTGTCCCTGGAAATTCAGCTTGTGGTCAATGAGAATGCCAAGGAATTTGCCATCTAATTTGTTACAAATTTGGGTATTGTTTATTTTGAGATTTATTTGATTAGAGGATTTATTGCCAAACAGAATATAGAAAGTTTTGTCAATGTTAAGGGTGAGTTTGTTGGCAGTTAGCCACAGATGGACTTTATTTAGCTCAGTATTTACTGTGGCATTTAGAGCAAGGGGATCAGGACTGGAGTAAATGAAGGTTGTGTCGTCAGCAAATAGGATTGGTTTGAGGTGTTGGGAGGCATTTGGAAGGTCATTAATGTAGATGAGAAAGAGGAGAGGGCCAAGTATGCTGCCCTGGGGAACACCAATGTTGATGGGTAGGGTGGGAGAAATTGTATTATTCACAGAAACACATTGGAGCCTGTCAGTAAGGTAGGATTTGATGTATTGTAGGGAGTGTCCTCTGACACCATAATGATGTAATTTGAGAAGAAGGTTTTGGTGGTTGACAGTATCGAAAGCTTTACGCAGGTCCACAAATAACCCAACAGGGAACTCATTTTTATCAAGAGCTGTATGAATCGAGTTAAGCATACTAATAAGTGCATCGTTAGTGCTTTTTTTGGGCCTGAAGCCATATTGGCAAGGGCTAAGTATATTGAGTTTGGCTAGATATGAGTAAAGCTGCTTATAGATTAGTTTTTCAAAAATTTTTGACAAGTTTGGCAGGATTGATATAGGTCTGTAGTTGTTAACATCTGTGAGATCACCACATTTGTGGACAGGCGTTACTCTCGCTTTTTTTAGAATATCTGGAAAGGTTTGGAGTTCAAGTGACTTGTTGAAGAGCAAAGCAATAGCAGGGGCTAAAGATCTGGAGGCTTTTTTGTAGATTAAAGTTGGTATCTCCTCAAGGGCACCAGACTTGGTTTTAAGGGAAAGGATTATCTCATTGACGTCAATGGAATTAATAGGCTTTAGGTACAGAGACTGGGGATAGTTCCCTGTCAGATAGTCCTTAATGTCAGTACTGGAAGATGGAATATCATTAGCAAGGGATGAACCAATGGAAGAGAAGAACCTATTGAACTCAATAGCAGAATCAGAGGCTGAAAGCTGACCATCGTTATTAGACAGGAGAGTCGGTTTGTTATTTAAAGACTTCTTTGATCCCAATATTTGTGAAATTGTTCTCCATGTTTGTTTAATGTTGCTCTTTATTTGGGTAAATTTATCTTCGTAGTACTTAGTTTTGGCTCGTCTAATTATCTTAGATAGCAATAATGAGTAATTCTTTGAGAATTCTTTGGAGACAATCCCTAACCTATACTTTTTCTCAAGGTCATGTTTTTTATTAATAGATTTAAGTATTCCCTTTGTAAGCCAGGGATTGTTAAGCCTTTTGGTTGTGACTTGTTTTGTAAGCATAGGACAGTGGGTATTATAAAGGCTAAGAGTTGTTTGTAGAAAAGATTGCACTGCTAGGTTGATGTCCCCTATGTTACCTAACTCGGACTCCCAGTTGACATTATCAGCAGCAGTTATAAAATTGTTTATAGCAGTTTCATTGTGCAGCCTAAAGCTTAACTCCCTTGTTTCTAGAGGTGGTTTGCTAATGTTAGTTAAGAGAAATGTGGGGTAATGGTCTGTAGTGCTATCGGTGATTATACCTGAAGTAAGCGGAGAGGTTATATTTGTCCAGATGTGATCTAGAGTCGTGGCAGTGCTATCAGTGATTCTAGTAGGTCTAGTGATTAAGGGTATGAGGAAGCAGGAATTCATACAGTTGAGGAAGCTAACAGCAGTAGGGTGTTCTGGCTCGCAGAGGTCAATATTAAAGTCCCCTGCGATAATTAGGTGGTTTTTGTTCAGTCTGTTATCAAGTATTAGATTTCTAAGGTTTGAGTTGAATTCGGACACATCAGTGTTAGGAATTCTATAAACTGCACCCACAGACAGGATAGACTCGGCACCCTTGACTCTGAAGCTGGCGAAGATATACTCCCCATAGCAGTCTCTAGTTCTAATTTCTTTTAAGCATGTTAGTTCTTGGTGGTAGTAAAGAGCAGTGCCACCACCTCTCTGAAGTTGACGACAGTTGTGGATTGCTGAGTAGTTAGGCATGTTAAAGAGTTGAGTAGTATCATCTTTCAACCATGTTTCAGTAAGTATAATAAAAGAGAAATTGTTGTCAATAGCTTCAATCAAGGCACTAACATCATCGAAGTGTTTGCCTAGGGATCTAACGTTCAAATTGATTACAGAGATATTGTGACTATGAGCTAATACATTGTTTACATCATGTGCTGCAAAATATCTGCAATTTAGATCATTAAAGTGATTATTGTCATAGATAGTGGATAAGAGGTTAAGTTCTGGGTCTATACTTGACTGCATAAAAAAAAGCTGATTGCCGGAAAAACAAGAAAAACAAAAAGAAATAAAAGTACACAATACTGTACCAAACAAACACAAAAGGGGCTTACAGGGGTACAATGGAGCTAGGGAGTATGGCTAGGCTAGGAAACCTAGGTAATGAATGAGATTAAAGAAAAAAACATATAAACATGGACTATACAAAACACAAGATATAGATATACAAAACAAAGATATAAACAGGACTAAGCAATACAAAAAAATTGAGCAAAAATTAAAAAAGAGGTAGATTGCTTACAGGTACTCTCCGGTACACTGTAAGTAACAATAGACAGAAAATATATGTCAATATAGAAAAGAATGTCACAATACAATAAGATAAGCAATTACATGAACAGATGAAAAACAAATCTGCTGTAAAAATAGGAAGTAATTATAGCAAAACACAATATAATAATATAACAATACAATAAGAGCTTACAAAGTAATGAGTCTGCTAAATTAGAGAATAATTATGGCAGGACACAACAATAAATGCAAGCAAACAAGGAATTGAAACAATTAGAGGTGGAATTAAGGTCACTAGATAGCCATGGAGGATGCACAAGTTTGGCGGAGAGAACAAAAAATCAGTAGAGACTGTCAAGATGAATATATAAAAAAATTTGACAAATGATAATTGTAAAGTAAAATAATCTTAAAGAAAATAAATTTTATTAAGCTTAGTTTTAACTTATAATTAGTAGGAACTTAATTAGAAGAACAAAAATGAGATCAATAATTGATTTCAATAAATGACATAGATCAATACAAATACATTTAAATTTAAAATATAAATGGAATTAGGGTAAGATTAGATTTAAGAGTAAAATTTTACAATGAAACTGAGGTAGATGCTTGCATAAGTGCATGGAGACTTGATGGATTAATTAGGAAATTATATGAATAGGAGAACATCAGGTAAATGGTAAGGCAGAGACAGCACCTTAGACAAAGTTAGGTTAGGCTCAGGCACTGAAAGAGTTATTTTAAGTACTGGCATTGGTAATTGTTTTGTTGTTGTTACTGGCGGAGAATAAAACCATGTAGACGAAGATTGTTTGTCTGACCAAAACCATAACAGTGGCGACGAGAATTAGTCCTCGAGTCTCAAAATGCTATCATCTTGAGTCTTCTAAATGAGAATCTAGCGAACCGCGCTAATCTCCAACATCAACAACAAGAAATAACCCTCCTCCGCGAGGATATTAGAAACTGCAAGGCTAGCCAAGACCAACTGTTACGACCCTGGGTTCTCCAGTGGAAACCAGAGGTCAAAATTGAGCTATTAAACTTCCTAAGTAGTACAGTTGGCGCATTTCGAATGGAAATTGTTTGTATCTTCCCTGCCAGACGTAAGACTATTATTGTTTCTCAAGGAGCATTTAAAGACTGAACTGGGGGTTGATTATTAAATAATAACATAGGCACCAACTTTGCTTACTAATACTTTCTAATCATTCATAAAGTAACAATACGTTGCATAGGGGAAGATCTTTAATGTGCTTAGCTGCACGATCAATTAGGCTCCTCCCGGCACCACGATGAGGGAGGCAGCTGGTGGCTAGCTCGGTCTTCTCTCTGGCTGGTGTGTGCGGATAAGACCTACTCTGTGGCTGTATCCCTACTCTTCTCCCCTCTCCTCTTACTTATTTCCCTTACCTGAAGTTCCTGTATCCTTAAGCTAAGTACGGGGCATCAGTAAGTATACCTACTCTGGTAGTAACTATTGGTGAGACCTGGGGTTAGTATTTGCCAGTGTTTTGTTTACCCTAAGAGTTGTGTTTTGTATTAGGGTACCACATGGTCTCACTACCCTAAGCTGCATCCAGCTCCAGTGCTTATCCAGTAGTACTTTACCCTAGCTTGTTATTAGTGTAAACCTTGTATCCTGTCTATGTGGACCAAGGCTTTTAACGTAAGATAGTGTGGTAAAGTTATTATTATTATTGTTATTGGTGTGAGTGTATATGGGGGGTTGTTAAGGGGTTAATAAATAAGTACATGAATTACAGAGTATCTCTTCTTCCAAGGTGGGAGCGCAGTGATCAACCCTTAGACTAACATATATGGTCTTGTAGCAAGTTATTACTACTGTGGATAGTTTATTTTGGGGGCCGGGCCTTTTAGCTCTCCCATATTTGATACTCTTGTCTTCTAACTACCTTTACCCCTTAATAGTACCAGTACCCCATAGAAGCCCCAATCATATCAGGTGTAACAAGTGGTTGGCCAGTCCGGGATGAACATTATAAGTGTAAAAAATTAGATTCTTGAGTGCCAAAATTAAAAATTTTTATTTCCGCAGAACGGTTGTGTGCTAGCCTAGGGTCCAGCTCATCTAGCAAAGGACATTCTTGCACTGACTGGACACCCAACTGGATCCCTTCACGATTAAGGTTAGTGTGGCCTTGTGTTAGGGGCCGTGCAAATTTTTGTTTTTTTCCAATTTTTATTTTTTAATTTTTTCTTTGGCTGGGAGCTAAAATTATTAGTGATGTCTTTTGAAATGCAGGAACTGGCAAGGGAGCCTTCAGTGGTAGAGATAAAGAAACTTAAAAAGTCTAATTTAGTATTGTTAGGCCAGGAATTTGGCCTAGAATTAAATGTCGCAGATAAAAAGTGGACTTTGGTGAATGAAATATTACAACATTGTATTGATGAAGAACTATTGGCAAGTGATACACCTTTATGCCAGCCTAGCCAAGCAGAAAGTGCAACTCATAGGGAAAGTGAATTAGCTTTAGAGTTAGCAAAAATAAAATTAGAGGAGCAAAAACTCAAAACCGAGGAGGCTAGAATTAGAGCGAATGCCACTGGACCTCCACCTGCCGGGGATTCAAACCCCAGGCATTATGAGAAAAAGCATAATTTGCCTGAATTTTCCGAGTCTGACCCTGAAAGGTTTTTCAACCATTTTCAGAGAGTGGCCACGTCCATGAACTGGCCAAAGGAAGAGTGGGTGAAAATCCTACAGGGAAGACTTAGGGGTAAAGCACAAGATATTTTTATAAACATGCCTGACGACGAGTGTTTCGAATATGATAAAGTCAGGGAATGTATTTTGCGGGCATATGAAATTACTCCTGAAGCTCACCGCCAAGTTTATCGTAACCTTAGGCCTACTCACAACCAACCGCTCACTGAATTTGTGAATGATCAAGTTCGATTATTTGATAGATGGATCCGCTCGGCGAAAGCCGAAACATACGAGGCTCTCAGGAACTTAATTTTAATGGAGCATTTTATAGATGTTATGCCAGAGAACGTATCACAGTATATTAAAGGAAGGATAGAGTTAAATTCTAAAATAGGGGATTTGGCCAAGTTGGCAGAAAACTACCAATTGGCGGGCAAAAGGCCCAATAAAAATAATTATACCCCACAGAGTAGCAAACCTTATACCCACAGCCAGTCCAGACCAGCTCATTCTAACCCTTTACCTAATGCACCTTCTGTTTCAGACATAACTAACCCTGTTAAAGTGTCTAGCCCAACGGCACCTAAAGGTGAACCGAAGGGTAATTCTGTTAGTAATGTCTCTTCTCCCCGACGTTTTTGTGGTCACTGTAATCGTCCAAACCACACTATTAGCCGTTGTTGGCAACTGCACCCTGAAAAAAGACCCAATGCTCTAGTTGTGACACAGGGCTTGAGGCTTTCAGAAGGGTTAGGGAGTAAGACCTCCAACCCACAGTGGTTGGACTTGCTTACCCCATTCTTATCGAAAGGGAGACTACTTTTGTCTGAGGGTTCTTCCTGGAAGGACGTGGTGATCTTCCGAGACACCGGTGCCATCCAGACTTTAATTTTAGAGAGTGCATTGCAAGGTGCCAACACTCTCGACACTGGAGAGGTGGTACTGGTCGAGGGTGTCACTAGTGATACTCGGGCAGTACCCCTCCATAAGGTTACCCTGGAATCTGATTTCCACAAGGGTGTTTGTACAGTCGGAGTCACTTCATACCTACCTTTCCCTAATGTTGATGTAATAGTTGGTAATGATTTAGCAGGGGATAAGGTAGGGGACTCCAGACTGCCTATTATGTTGCCTACCCCTAAGGTTTGCCTGGATCCACCCGCCGCAGAGGATAATGTTGTGTACCCTGCGTGCGCGGTGACCAGGTCTATGGGACTTAAATGTAAGGGCAGCCCTGTGCTTGCCAAGGTGGTAAATCCCGAGGTCACAAGGAGCTTTCCGAGTGGTGAAAGCCAAGTGGACCTCGCGGACACATTCATGGCCCGACTCGATGACGTGGCCGAGGACATTGTGGAGAGCCTGCCACCGCCATCTACCGAGAGTAGTGGGGAGGTGGAGAACACTGTTGAGCCTCGGCCAATGGCATCTGACCAAGGCCTAGATGCCTCCTTGAGTGAGTTACAGAAAGCTGACCCCACTCTTGCAGATTGTCATGAAACAGCCGTCTCTATGGAGGAAATTGTAGACGCAGCAACTGGGTACTACTACAATGATCGGATTTTGATGAGAAAATGGAGACCACAGAGTGCTCCCTTGTCAAATGAGTGGGAGGTAGTCCACCAGGTTATGTTGCCGACCTGCTATAGAGAAAGGGTTTTGGCAGCTGCTCATGATGATCCTATGGGGGGACATCAAGGTATTAATATTACGTATCACAAAATTTTAAAGTATTTTTTCTGGCCCAAGCTGAAAAGCGATGTGGCAAAATTTTGTAATGCGTGTATTGTTTGTCAACTGGTTGGGAAACCAAACCAGACTCCACCTAAAGCTCCTCTAAGGCCTATTGTCGTGCCAGAGGAACCATTTTCTCATGTGGTAATGGACTGTGTTGGACCATTACCTAGAACTAAGTCTGGTAATACTTACCTAATCACGATGATGTGTATCACTACTCGTTACCCAGAGGCTTTTGCTGTAAGGAACATCCGAGCAAAAACTGTTGTTGCTCGTATGTTGCAATTTTTTTCCACTTTTGGACTGCCTCGGGTCGTGCAAACTGACAATGGTACTAATTTTAAGTCTGATGTTTTCGAACAATTTTGTAAGGAACATGGAATAACTCATAAGGTTTCCAGCCCATACCATCCACAGAGTCCGGTGGTAATTGAACGTTTCCATCTAACTCTGAAGCAGATGTTGAAGACATCGTGCGAGAGTTCCCACACCTTCTGGGATGAGAATTTACCGTATGTTTTGTTTGCGGCTAGAGAGGGATTACAAAGTTCACTGGGTTGTTCTCCTTTTGAGTTAGTCTTTGGCCATAAAGTTCGTGGACCCTTGCCAATGTTACAGGAGAATCTGTTAGGGAACGTAACGTTAACCGAAGGTTCGGCTTTCTTTGCGCAACACCACCAGAGACTCAAGGACTGCAAGGCGGCTGCATTAAAGTATCTTGGCAAGGCCCAAGAAAAGATGAAAGAACGTAATGATGCTAAATCTAAGTTACGGGTATTTCAGCCTGGCGACCCTGTCCTGGTATTAAAGCCTCGACTAGGGAACACTATGTCCCACAAGTACGAAGGCCCCTACATTGTGACAGAAAAGACTGGGGACCTCACGTACAAAGTGAGGCACTCTGACAAACGTAACCAGGTAATGCTCATACATGTAAATCGACTGAAGAAGTTCCAGGACCCCAGGCCCATTGCACTAACCAATGTTTCCATTTCCAGTGAGAGAGGGGATGATTGTTCTGGGGACCCAATTAATCTCATTTTCAATAATTCTAGTTCTGTGAATGCTGTGGAGGAGGGACTGTCCCATTTGCAGATGGCCCAACGTGAAGAGGTGCAGTCGTTGGTTGATGAATTCTCAAGTCTGTTCGGGGAGGTCCCGACCCATACTGATGCCATTTGCCATGATGTCGAGTTGACGGACTACACTCCCATTCGCCTTCAACCCTATTGGATGAGTCCAGAAAAGAAGGCCATCGTACGGAAGGAGGTCGACTTCTTGCTCCAGCACGGCCTCATCCGGCCGAGCCAGGGCTCTTGGTGCTCGCCCTGCCTTCTGGTCCCCAAACCAGACGGCTCCTGGCGATTATGCACCGACTATCGGCAGCTCAACAAGGTGACCATTGTGGATGCCTATCCGCTGCCCCTCCTCGAGGACTGCATCGACGAGTTGGGAAATGCCAAGTACGTTTCGAAATTCGACCTCTCGAGGGGGTATTATCAAATCCCACTCACTGAACGTGCTAAACAACTAACTGCGTTCGTGACACCCGAGGGTATTTTTGAGTATCAAGTGTTACCATTCGGCTTGCGTAATGCCCCTGCCACGTTACCAGAGACTCATGAACTCTCTGTTCACTAAGGTGCCAAATTGTCGGGCGTATTTAGATGATATCGTGCTGTTTGGCAGTAATTGGGCTGACCACATAGCTAGGTTACGCCAGTTGTTTGCCATCTTGAAAAGGGCAAATCTTACCTTAAATGCTAAAAAGTGTCATTTTGGCCAAGGCACAGTGACGTACCTCGGTTATGAAGTGGGCCAAGGAAAAGTGTTACCTCGGCAAGATAAAATCAGTGCCATTCTGGAGTATCCAGTACTAAAGTCTAAAAAGGACATTCAAAGATTTATCGGTATGTGTGCGTACTATCGACGTTTTTGTCAGAACTTTTCCAGTGTTGCCACTCCTCTCACAGACTTGTTGCGGAAAGCCGTTAAATTTAAGTGGTCATCAGACTGTGCAGAGGCATTTAAAAATTTGAAATTGATCTTAGCTTCCGCCCCAGTGCTTGCTAGTCCAAGGTTCGACCGACCGTTTAAAATTCATGTTGACGCGTCTGACTCAGGTGCTGGTGCAGTGTTGTTGCAAACTGGGGATGATCAGGTGGAACACCCAGTATATTATTACTCTGTGAAATTCGACAAGGTGCAACGCAATTATTCAGTGGTAGAAAAAAAGGCGTTGGCGCTAGTGTTAACATGTAAAAAGTTCGAAGTTTACCTCACAGGTAATATAGTGGAAGTGTACACGGACCATAACCCACTAGTCTTCCTGACTCAGATGAAGGGTAAGAATAAGCGCATCCTCAGGTGGGCGTTGTACCTACAGGACTTCAATCTTTCCATTACCCACCTACCGGGCAGACTCAACGTGATAGCCGACGCTCTGTCCCGGTTGCCTGAATAACATTCATCTGAGCCACAGAAAGCCATTTACCAACTGTCATGCTTTAGTTATTTTTTTTTAGGTTCTCCTGTGACATTAAATATTCTGTGTCCAATTTCTTTACTTCCCTGCTCTTTTATTTTTTGTGTATGTTTTTTTTTCTTTCAGAGAACTCCTTTGTATTTTTTTTTTTTTGCAGAGAAATTGTTTTTGATTGATTTTTTGTTTTTGTCATATGTTTTTTCTTTTTATTCTCTGTATACTCTTACAAAAAATATGACTACTATTCTAGTAGTCACATTTTTTTTTCTCTGAAGAGGGGAGGAGTGTTACGACCCTGGGTTCTCCAGTGGAAACCAGAGGTCAAAATTGAGCTATTAAACTTTCTGGTAGTACAGTTGAGTGCATCTCGAGCGACAATTGTTTGTATCTTCCCTGCCAGACGTAAGACTATTCTTGTTTCTCAAAGAGCATTTAAAGACTGAGCTGAGGGGTTGATTATTAAATAATAACATAGGCACCAACTTTGCTTACTAATACTTTCTAATCATTTGTAAAGTAACAATACGTTGCATAGGGGAAGATCTTTAATGTGCTTAGCTGCACAATCAATTAGGCTCCTTCCGGCACCACGACATGGGAGGCCTAGCTGGTCGCTAGGAGGTTCTTCTCTGGCTGGCGTTCGTGCGGAAGAGACCTACTCTGTGGCTGCACCCCTAATCTCCTCCCTTCTCCTCTTACTTATTTCCCTTACCTTAAGTTCCTGTACCATTAAGTTAAGTATTGTATGATTTCTAAGTGTACCTACTCTGGTAGTAACGATTGGTGAGACCTGGGGGTAGTAGTTGCCAGTGTTTTGGGTAACCCTAAGTGTTGTGTTTTGTATTAGGGTACCACGTGGTGTCTCTACCCTAAGCTGCATCCAGTTTCCGTGCTTATCCAGTAGTACTTTACCCTAGCTTGTTATTAGTGTAAACCTTGTATCCTGCCTATGTGGACCAAGGCTTTTAACGTAAAATAGTGTGGTAAAGTTATTATTATTATTGTTATTGGTGTGAGTGTATATGGGGGGTTGTTAAGGGGTTAATAAATAAGTACATGAATTACAGAGTATCCCTTCTTCCAGTGTGGGAGTGCATTGATCAACCCTTAGACTAACATATATGGTCTAGTAGCATGTTATTACTACTGTGGGTAGTTTATTTTGGGGGCCGGGCCTTTTAGCTCTCCCATATTTGATACTCTGTCTTCTAACTACCCTTACCTCTTAATAGTACCAGTTCCCCATAGAAGCCCACACACTATTATTTATAACACCCCTATTAGACTATTTTACAGGAACTTCTTTTCCACAGCTCATAAAACGGAGGAAAGGGTCCTGAAAGATATTGTTAATAGATACGTTATCCCTACAGACAAAAATCAGAGGATACAACTGACGATTTACTATAAAACCAGAAAAACGGCCAGCCTACTCATGAGAAACTCTCCAGACACAAAACAGAACGCTTTAAAAGAGACTAACGTCGTCTATGCCTTCAAATGCCCTCTTGGGGACTGTAAGCTCCAAAAAACCCAGTATAAGGCAAGACAACAACATCTCTTTCTAGGCGTTTAACGATGCATAAGCAACAGGGCTCCATTAAGGAACATATAATCTCTTCCCACAACCAAACCATCGCCAGAGAAATCCTAGTAAACAACACAGAAATCATCGATAGATACAGCGATAGCAGGCGGCTTGACGTTTGCGAGGTACTACACATCAAGAAGTCAACACCAGCAATCAACAGCCAATTATTGCACAACTATATTCTACCCACCTCAAGACTGCGCTCCAATATATAGAAGCATCAAGAAATATGGACCAATAGGCTTTCTACAAACACTTCTATTCAATACCCATTGTTTCGTGTTCTGTCTTGTGTTGATGAAATTAATACCCTATTAATGCCACCCCTTGTTCTGTCTTGTGTTGATGAAATTAATACCCTATTAATGCCACCTCTTGTTCTGTCTTGTGTTGATTAATGCAACATCACCCCTTCCACCTCACTCAAATGTAGATATAAAATCGGAGATGCGTAAGTTCTATTCAGTTGTGTATTTGTAAACTAAAGTCTTTGAAAATGTAATAAGTTTTACGAAACGCGCTCGTGTCGCGTCAGACTAGAAATAAAAATTAATTTTGGAGAATTGATTTTTGATTTACCTCCAACAGTGAAAAGAAATGTACGAAGGATTGAGAAAATTCGTGTTAGAATTATTAATCTTACTTTTTCGGTCATATTTAATAATATATATATATATATATATATATATATATATATATATATATATATATATATATATATATATATATATATATATATATTATTAAATAATATATATATAATAATATATATATATATATATATATATATATTATTAAATAATATATATATATATATATTAATATATATATATATATATATATATATATATATATATATATATATATATATATATATATATATATATATATATATATATATATATATATATATATATATATATATATATATATATATATATATATATATATATTGTTACAGGTTCGTGCCAATAGGCTCTGAGACTCTGGGCGCCTGGGGTAAATGTGCACTTAAGTTCCTGAAGGAGTTGGGCGAGGAACTCATTGGGAAGACTAGAGACCCAAGAGCGGCCAGTTTTATGTTTCAGCGCCTCAGTGTCGCTGTTCAGAGGGTAAATGCGTGCTGTATCTTGGGTACGCACCCTACCCCCGAGGAGCTGGACGAGGTCTTCGAACACTGATTGGTATATTGTTGTATAAGTGTGTGTTTTCTGTAAACTGTAGCATTGCAATAAAATCAAATAAAAAAAAATAAAAAAAAAATAATAGGGGTGGTAGGAGAGGAAAAGATTTAAGTATTCAGTGAGAATCCACAAGGTCTTCTCTGAACACTATTTATTTTCTTCTTCGAGGATGTGGGTCCCTTTAATTAAACCAGTGGTGGTACCCCTAAATATATATATATATATATATATATATATATATATATATATATATATATATATATATATATATATATATATATATATATATATAACATGGCAGAAAAAAAGCAAAAATACAATTTGGTCAACAAAACAGCATTGTTTAAAATAGAAGACATGGGTTGACATTTTGGAGGTGAGGTAGGTTACATTGAGTTAATTAGGTGGTACTTAGTTTTTATCTTAAACTGGTTGGGAGAGGTACAGTCTTTAACATAATTGGGAAGGTCATTCCACATTCGAGGTCCCTTGATTTGTAAAGCATTTCTAGTTTGACTAAGTCGTAGTCTTGGAATATCAAATAGGTATTTGTTTCTGGTGTGGTGCTCATGGGATCTGTTACAACCTTCTAGGAAGCTTTTAAGGTCAGGACTGACATTACAGTTCAGCGTTTTATATATATATAATGCACATAAGAGTATGTGCATGGACTTAATATCTAACGTATTCAGGGATTTGAGTAAGGGTACCCAGTGATTTCTGGGGCCAGAGTGAGATATTGTTCTAATAGCAGTTTTGTGTTGAGTAATTAGAGGACGTACATGATTTTGGGTAGTAGAACCCCAAGCACAAATACCATAGCTGAGATATGGATAGATGAGAGAATAATAGAGTGTCACCAGGGCAGGGCGAGGTACATAATATCTGATCTTAGAAAGAATGCCAACAGTTTTTGAAACTTTTTTTGATATATTTAGAATGTGTCCTTGGAAATTCAGCTTGCGGACAATGAGAACGCCAAGGAATTTGCCATCTACTTTGATACAAATTTGGGTATTGTTAATCCTGAGATTTATTTGATTTGAGGAATTATTGTCAAACAAAATATAGAAAGTTTTGTCAATATTGAGGGTGAGTTTGTTGGCAGTTAGCCAGTGATGGACTTTATTTAGCTCAGTATTCACTGTGACATTTAGAGCAAGGGGGTCAGGACTAAAGTAAAGGAAGGTCGTATCGTCAGCAAATAAAATTGGTTTGAGATGTTGGGAGGCATTTGGAAGGTCATTAATGTAGATGAGAAAGAGGAGAGGGCTAAGTATGCTGCCCTGAGGAACACTGATGTTGATGGGTAGGATGGGAGAAATTGAATTATTCACAGAAACAAACTGGAGCCTGTCAGTTAGGTAAGACCTAATGTACTGAAGGGAGTGACCTCTGACTCCATAATGTTGTAATATAAGAAGAAGGTTTTGGTGGTTAACAGTGTCAAAAGCCTTACGCAGGTCTACAAATAACCCAACAGGGAACTCATTTTCACCAAGAGCTGTATGTATCAAGTTAATCATACTAATAAGTGCATCGTTAGTGCTTTTTTTGGGGTCTGAAGCCATATTGACAAAAGCTAAGTATATTGAGTTTGGCTAGATAAGAGTAAAGCTGCTAATAGATTAGTTTTTCAAATATTTTTGATAAGTTTGGCAGAATTGATATAGGTCCCACTATATCAAATAAAACCACTATCACAGGCCCTCCACATTCTGTGAAGACAAAGCCTAGATACTGGCGTTATTCCTGATATACTAAAAACAGCAGAGATAGCACCACTTCATAAAGGAGGAAATAAGGCAGAGGCAAAAATTACAGACCGATAGCACTAACATCGCACATCATAAAAATTTTTGAGAGAGTGCTAAGAAGTAAGATCACAAAATACATGGAATCACAGCATCTCCATAACCCCGGACAACATGGTTTCAGAACAGGGCGCTCTTGCCTGTCGCAGTTGTTGGACCACTATGATATGGCATTAGATGCTATGGAAGACAAACAAAACGCTGATAAAATTTACACAGATTTCGCAAAAGCTTTTGATAAATGTGACCATGGTGTTATTGCACATAAAATGCGTTCAAAAGGAGTTACCGGAAAAATAGGCAGATGGATCTACAATTTCCTGACCAACAGAACCCAATGTGTAATAGTCAACAAAATAAAATCCAGCCCATCAACCGTGAAGAGCTCAGTCCCCCAGGTACTGTGCTTGCTCCAGTACTTTTTCTCATCCTCATATTTATTTATTTATTTATTTATTTATTTATTTATTTATTTATTTATTTATTTATTTATTTATTTATTTATTTATTTATTTATTTATTTATTTATTTATTTATTTATATATATATACAAGAAGGTACATTGGGTTTGTGAGAATACATTGGATAGTACAGTATTTACATTCTTGTAAAGCCACTAGTACGCGCAGCGTTTCGGGCAGGTCCTTAATCTAGCAGATAATTTTAAGTAGGTAATTTCAATCAGAATTGATAAATGAAAGATACATTACAAGAGAAAAATGAGATGAGAGAGATAAGTAAGTATATTAAAGCACATTGTTATATTAAAGCTCAGATTGATTACATTGACAGCTTGATTAGTAATTTAAACAAGATTAATAGACACCATACAGCAGATTGACAGCACATATAAGACAGCAATGATCACAATGGTAAAGATGTTCAGAATGGGTACATAAAGATTGGGAGACTGGGTAGCAAAAGATACAGATAAACAAGATTTATAAACACCATACAACAGATTGGCAGCACATATAAGAAAACAGCAATGATCTCAATGGTAAAGATGTTCAAATTGGGAACATAAAGGTTGGGAGATTGGGTAGCAATTGATACAGTGAAATTTTAAGGCAAAAAGTGAAAAACTATGAAGATGAAATTAGGTACTTTTTAGTATTGATTTTGAATGATGTAAAAGTTGGACAGCTTTTCAATTCAGTAGGGAGTGAGTTCCATAAACTGGGTCCCTTTATTTGCATAGAGTGTTTACACAGATTAAGTTTAACTCTGGGGATATCGAAGAGATATTTATTTCTGATGTGGTGATAATGGGTCCTATTACATCTGTCCAGGAAGAGTTTCAGACAAGGATTTGCATTTAAGAACAGGGTTTTGTAAATGTAGTTGACACAAGAGAATTTGTGGAGTGAGATTATGTTTAGCATGTTTAGGGAGTTAAACAAGGGGGCTGTGTGTTGCCTGAAAGCAGAATTTAATATTATTCTGATAGCAGATTTTTGCTGGGTGATGATGGACTTGAGGTGGTTTGCAGTGGTTGAACCCCATGCACAGATACCATAGTTGAGATAGGGATAGATTAGAGCATAATATAGAGAGATGAGAGCAGAGTTAGGAACAAAATATCTGATTTTGGAGAGTATACCAACTGTTTTAGAGACTTTCTTAGTTATGTGTTGTATGTGGGTACTGAAGTTGAGTCTCTTGTCTAGGAATATGCCAAGAAACTTTCCATCATTTTTATTGCTAATGTTTACATTATCAATCTGAAGCTGAATTGCATTTGTAGATCGGACATAGACAAGAACACAACCTATAGCACTGTATCATCCTTTGCAGATGACACTAGGATCTTCATGAGAGTAGGTGTTGGGATTGAGTACTACAGATGTTGGAGGTAGCATGTTTGGAGCAGATGCTAATTTGTTTATGATCTTGTTAATAATATTTCATGTACCTAATAATTCAGATTCAGATTCAGATTCAGATGTTTATTCAGGTAAGGTATATACATACAAGTGATGTTACATTAATGGATTGATATACAGATAGAGCTAGTACATACAATGCCTAAAGCCACTATTACGCAATGCGTTTCGGGCAAGAAAAACATTAATATCTAGAACTTAATACTAATTGAGCATAAAGAATAAAAAGTGTTGAGAACAAATACAAATAAAGATTAAAAAAAAAGGGGGAACATGACTGAAAAAGCAGCACAAATACAATAGGTTGACAAACAGTGTTGATTAAAAAAAAAGAAAATAACGGACATGGGTTGACAATAGAGGAGTGAGGTAGGTTACAGGGAATTTATTAGGTAGTGTTTAGTTTTTATCTTAAACTGGTTGAGAGAGGTACTGTCTTTAACATGGTTGGGAAGGTCATTCCACATTCTGGGCCCCTTGATTTGTAGAGCATTTCTGGTTTGATTAAGTCGTACTCTAGGAATATCAAAACTGTATTTATTTCTGGTGTGGTGCTCATGGGTTCTGTTACAACCTTCTATGAAGCTTTTGAGATCAGGATTGGCATTACAATTTAGCGTTTTGTATATGTATAGTACACATGAGAGAATGTGCAGTGACTTAATGTCTAACATATTCAGGGATTTGAATAGGGGTACCGAGTGATGTCTGGGGCCAGAATTGGATATTGTCCTAATAGCAGCTTTGTGTTGAGTAATTAGAGGACGTAAATGATTTTGGGTAGTAGAGCCCCAAGCACAAATACCATAGTTGAGATATGGATAGATAAGGGAGTAATAGAGAGTCACCAGGGTAGGGCGTGGTACATAATATCTGATCTTAGAAAGAATGCCCACAGTTTTTGAAACTTTTTTAGATATGTTTAGAATGTCTTCCTGGAAATTCAGCTTGTGGTCAATGAGAATGCCAAGGAATTTGCCATCTAATTTGTTACAAATTTGGGTATTGTTTATTTTGAGATTTATTTGATTAGAGGATTTATTGCCAAACAGAATATAGAAAGTTTTGTCAATGTTAAGGGTGAGTTTGTTGGCAGTTAGCCACAGATGGACTTTATTTAGCTCAGTATTTACTGTGGCATTTAGAGCAAGGGGATCAGGACTGGAGTAAATGAAGGTTGTGTCGTCAGCAAAAAGGATTGGTTTGAGGTGTTGGGAGGCATTTGGAAGGTCATTAATGTAGATGAGAAAGAGGAGAGGGCCAAGTATGCTGCCCTGGGGAACACCAATGTTGATGGGTAGGGTGGGAGAAATTGTATTATTCACAGAAACACATTGGAGCCTGTCAGTAAGGTAGGATTTGAGGTATTGTAGGGAGTGTCCTCTGACACCATAATGATGTAATTTGAGAAGAAGGTTTTGGTGGTTGACAGTATCGAAAGCTTTACGCAGGTCCACAAATAACCCAACAGGGAACTCATTTTTATCAAGAGCTGTATGAATCGAGTTAAGCATACTAATAAGTGCATCGTTAGTGCTTTTTTTGGGCCTGAAGCCATATTGGCAAGGGCTAAGTATATTGAGTTTGGCTAGATATGAGTAAAGCTGCTTATAGATTAGTTTTTCAAAATTTTTTGACAAGTTTGGCAGGATTGATATAGGTCTGTAGTTGTTAACATCTGTGAGATCACCACATTTGTGGACAGGCGTTACTCTCGCTTTTTTTAGAATATCTGGAAAGGTTTGGAGTTCAAGTGACTTGTTGAAGAGCAAAGCAATAGCAGGGGCTAAAGATCTGGAGGATTTTTTGTAGATTAAAGTTGGTATCTCCTCAAGGGCACCAGACTTGGTTTTAAGGGAAAGGATTATCTCATTGACGTCAATGGAATTAATAGGCTTTAGGTTTGGCTCAGATTGTTGATGGCTCAGATTATGGCTCAGGCTCAGATCATGGCCATGGCTCAGATTATTGACTCAAATACATGATGACCAAAAGTCTATAATCCGAGAGCAGTCGGACCTGATAATGAAGCTTCAGAGTGATGCTTTGGCAATGCACAAGGCTAACCAAGATCTGTCTGCCAGAGTCGGCCACCTCGAACATGAATTAAGCTCTCTTCGGATCTCGGTTACTAACTTTAAACCAGCAGAAACCTCTAAGAAGCAAGAAGAGATGTTACAAAAGTTAGAGAACCACTTTAACTCCCTACAACAGCAACAAACTGCAACCCAAGACGAATCAGACCAACTTAAGCTCCTTGATTCTGTCATCATCTCATCACAGGATTTTCCCCATGAAACTGACAGAGAAGACTGTACTGCCATCGTGATCCAGGAATTGCGTACTAAGTTGAATTATTCAATCGAAGCAAGAGACATTAAGTCAGCTTATAGAGTGGGTACCAAATCATCTGGTGCAAACAACAGAAGGATACGCGTGAAGTTGGATAGCTGCTCCCGCAAGTCAGACCTTATCACTGCTGCAGTCGCTAGGAAATCCAAGGTTTATGTGAACGAATGTCTTACCAGATTCAGACAAAATCTCTTATTTAAACTACGTGGAATTCGCAATAGATCCACTGCTATTAAACATTGTTTTGTGCGCGATGGTAAAATAATAGCTAGGAAGACTGACTCTGGAAAAACTTATGTCATAACCACTGAAGCACACCTCACTTCTTTCCTGGATGACTGTGGGATATCAGCTGAATAACCAGAACATAATTTGTAGTCTCACATACAACCAAAGTGTACTGAAGCTCTGCCTTTCCTTTCCAAAGGTGTTTATTTTTATTTTTATTTTAATTTTTACTTTATTTTTTGTTTGTCATCTTTGCCTGTTTTATACTCTTAATTATTTGTTCTTAGTTAATCCCTTTGTCACTAAACCTAGGGCTTTTTATTACCTTGTTAATTAACCATTACTAAGCTAATTATCTTCAAGATCATTTTTTTATGATTATTATTTTTCTTATTATTTTTTATTTTACATTTATATTGTCAGTCTCTACTGATTTTTTGTGTTTTATTTTATGTAACTTCTGTGTCCTCCCTGGCTAACTATTGGATCTTTATTTTACTTCTAAATTGTTACTATTTTATTGTATCTGCTCTTATTCTTGTGTTTTGCTTTATCGTGTATCTTGTATCGTGATCCCTCTGCATCTCTATGCACACTGATATTGATCCTGATCAAAATCTTCTGTCTCATATCTACACCAACCAGCACATTGATCATCATTATTGTAAGTATTTCACAGCACACCAGGCTAAAAACAAACTCCAAAATAGCACCTATCTATCAGTTTATAACCAAAATGTTAGATCACTTGGTAAACATTTTGACGATTTAAATGCACTACTCACAGCACTAGGTACTAACCTATCGTTCATTATTTTAACAGAAACTTGGCTAAATAAAGACTATACCCAACTCTACAACTTAGCTGGTTATAAAGCCATTCATAACTGTAGGCCTAATAAAAAAGGTGGTGGCACAGCTATATATTACCGAGATACATTTATCTGCAACAGTGTTATTAGTGACAGAGATGACTACTGTGAATATACTTTTGCTCAGTTTACAATTAAATCCCTTAAATCCTCTTTGACTATTGGAGCCATCTATAGATTTCCTAATACTAACATAGCTTCTTTCTCAGACAACCTAAGGAATCTTATTATAAACAACAATCTCAACAAAAACCACATCATTCTGGGAGGAGACTTTAATATTGACCTGGGTCAACAAAACTGCTCTCAAGTTGACTATTTCCTTAACAGCATGAACTCCTGTATGCTAATCCCCACTATCACCAAACCTACCCGAGTCACTCAAACATCAGCCACTACCTTGGACCACATATGGACAAACATAACAGCTCCCCTTGTATCTGGTATAATCTACGACAGAACAACTGACCACTATCCTACCTTTCTCATAGCGAACATGGACATAACACCACCAAAAAGCAAGAAATTTTCATTTAGGCTACACAGTGAATCAGCTTTAGACAATCTTACAGAGGCACTTCACAATATTAACTGGGATTCTGAATTCAATAATACCCATGATATAAATTCATTAGCTAACCTCTTCCTCTCCAAAACTCTAAGCCTCTACAACCTTCATTGTCCCCTTCTTACAAAGCAAGTAACTGACAAAAGATTAAACAATCCATGGCTCACAAATGGCATTCTCAACTCAATCAACAAGAAACATGAATATGAAAAGAAAGTTAGGATTGGCCTAGTTTCAAAGGAAGTAGCTAAAAGGTACTCATCAATGCTTACCAGTATCATAAGAAAGGCAAAACTTGCATATTATGTGAATAGATTCAATGAAGCAAAAGGCAACATGAAAAACACTTGGAAAACTATCTCTAGTATCCTAGGAACTAAACAACACTCACATAACCAAATAAAACTCTACAAGGATGGGGATATACCGTCAACTGATTTAGAAATGGCAAATGAATTTAATAGTTTCTTTTCATCGGTTGGTGCTAATCTTGCCAGTAAAATCCCACAGACTCAGACACATATTAACACATATCTCTCAGGCAGCTATCCAAACTCTCTTCTCCTTTCACCAATCAGCCCGGCAGATGTTGTGTCCATCATACACTCTCTAAAAACCAAGGCAGGGAACACCAGTGAAATTCCGTCCATTGTGTACAAGAGAGCCTCCCATGCCCTTGCCCCACCCATAGCACTACTGTTCAACAAATCTATAGAGTGTCACACCTTCCCTGATATCCTCAAAAAAGCAAGAGTAACGCCAGTCCATAAAGGAGGCAATCCGGCGGACATAAACAATTATAGACCAATATCAAATCTACCCATTCTATCAAAAATATTTGAAAAAATTATTTACAAACAGCTCTATTCCTACCTCGTAAAATTCGACATACTCAGCCCCTGCCAGTTTGGCTTCCGGTCCCAAAAGAGTACCAATGATGCAATCATTAGTCTCCTTGACATTATCTACTCAGCCCTTGACAAAAATGAGTTTCCGATTGGACTCTTCATTGACCTAAGAAAAGCCTTTGATACTGTTAATCACAACTACCTCTTATTTAAACTCCAGCATTATGGAATCCGAGGCCTTGCCCTTGACTACATCCGATCCTATCTTAGTGACAGACACCAATATGTAACCATCAATGATACAACTTCTTCCACTCTACCAATTACCGTTGGAGTGCCACAGGGCAGCATCTTAGGACCTCTTCTATTTCTTATATATATAAACGATCTGCCTAATGTCTCTAATATTCTCAAACCTATATTGTTTGCTGACGATACTACCCTTATCTACTCAAACCTCAACCCACATACACTAAATAATGTTGTGAATAATGAATTAAAAAAAGTCCACTTATGGATGTCAACGAACAAACTAACATTAAACATCGAAAAGACTTACTACATCTTATTTGGAAGCAAATCATCAAATGCAATTCAGCTACAGATAGACAACATTAACATCAGTAATAAAAATGATGGCAAGTTTCTTGGCCTATTCCTAGACAAGAGACTCAACTTCAGCACCCACATTCAACACATAACTAAGAAAGTCTCTAAGACAGTTGGTATACTCTCCAAAATCAGATATTATGTTCCTAACTCTGCTCTCCTCTCGCTATATTATGCACTAATCTACCCCTATCTTAATTATGGTATCTGTGCATGGGGGTCTACCACTGCAAACCACCTTAAGCCCATCATCACACAGCAAAAATCTGCTATCAGAATAATAACTAACTCTGCTTTCAGACAACACTCAGCTCCCTTGTTTAAATCTCTAAACTTGCTAAATATTAACTCCCTCCACACATTCTCTTGTGTCAACTACATTTACAAAACCCTGTTCTTAAATGCAAACCATGCTCTGAAACTCTCCCTGGACAGATGTAATAGGACCCATTATCACCACACCAGAAATAAATATCTCTTTGATATCCCCAGGGTCAAACTTAATCTGTGTAAACACTCTATGCAAATTAAGGGACCTAGTCTATGGAACTCACTCCCTAGTGAATTGAAAAACTGTAAAACTTTTGCCTTATTTAAAAGCAAAACCAAAAAGTACCTAACTTCATCTATTTAGTTTCCTACACTGAGCTTTAAATTTGCTCTGTACCTAGTGGTACCCAATCTCCTAATTTTTATGTAATATCAAACAACCTTATCATTGTGTTCATTGCTGTCTTCTTTTATGTGCTAGCCATATGCTGTATTGTGACTACCAATTTTTGTCAACTACCATTCAAGCTGTCATTGCAATCAATCTTATATTGTTTCTGCTGTATTGTGCCTACCAATTTGTTGTCAACTACCATTTTAAGCTGTCATTGCAATCAATCATAGCTACCTATGTGCTTTAATATACTGTACCTATAATTTTCTCTCATCTTTTTTTTTTTTTTTCATTCCATGTAATCTGTTATCATTTTTTTGTCTATAAATTTTGCAAGTATTTACCTCCTTAAAATTTTCTTAGATTAAGGACCTGCCCGAAACGCTGCGCGTGCTAGTGGCTTTACAAGACTGTAATTACCATAATTGTATCCTCACATTCCTTATGTACATTCTTGTATATGCATAAATAAATAAATAAATAAATAGGTACAGAGACTGGGGATAGTTCCCTGTCAGATAGTCCTTAATGTCAGTACTGGAAGATGGAATATCATTAGCAAGGGATGAACCAATGGAAGAGAAGAACCTATTGAACTCAATAGCAGAATCAGAGGCTGAAAGCTGACCATCGTTATTAGACAGGAGAGTCGGTTTGTTATTTAAAGACTTCTTTGATCCCAATATTTGTGAAATTGTTCTCCATGTTTGTTTAATGTTGCTCTTTATTTGGGTAAATTTATCTTCGTAGTACTTAGTTTTGGCTCGTCTAATTATCTTAGATAGCAATAATGAGTAATTCTTTGAGAATTCTTTGGAGACAATCCCTAACCTATACTTTTTCTCAAGGTCATGTTTTTTATTAATAGATTTAAGTATTCCCTTTGTAAGCCAGGGATTGTTAAGCCTTTTGGTTGTGACTTGTTTTGTAAGCATAGGACAGTGGGTATTATAAAGGCTAAGAGTTGTTTGTAGAAAAGATTGCACTGCTAGGTTGATGTCCCCTATGTTACCTAACTCGGACTCCCAGTTGACATTATCAGCAGCAGTTATAAAATTGTTTATAGCAGTTTCATTGTGCAGCCTAAAGCTTAACTCCCTTGTTTCTAGAGGTGGTTTGCTAATGTTAGTTAAGAGAAATGTGGGGTAATGGTCTGTAGTGCTATCGGTGATTATACCTGAAGTAAGCGGAGAGGTTATATTTGTCCAGATGTGATCTAGAGTCGTGGCAGTGCTATCAGTGATTCTAGTAGGTCTAGTGATTAAGGGTATGAGGAAGCAGGAATTCATACAGTTGAGGAAGCTAACAGCAGTAGGGTGTTCTGGCTCGCAGAGGTCAATATTAAAGTCCCCTGCGATAATTAGGTGGTTTTTGTTCAGTCTGTTATCAAGTATTAGATTTCTAAGGTTTGAGTTGAATTCGGACACATCAGTGTTAGGAATTCTATAAACTGCACCCACAGACAGGATAGACTCGGCACCCTTGACTCTGAAGCTGGCGAAGATATACTCCCCATAGCAGTCTCTAGTTCTAATTTCTTTTAAGCATGTTAGTTCTTGGTGGTAGTAAAGAGCAGTGCCACCACCTCTCTGAAGTTGACGACAGTTGTGGATTGCTGAGTAGTTAGGCATGTTAAAGAGTTGAGTAGTATCATCTTTCAACCATGTTTCAGTAAGTATAATAAAAGAGAAATTGTTGTCAATAGCTTCAATCAAGGCACTAACATCATCTAAGTGTTTGCCTAGGGATCTAACGTTCAAATTGATTACAGAGATATTGTGACTATGAGCTAATACATTGTTTACATCATGTGCTGCAAAATATCTGCAATTTAGATCATTAAAGTGATTATTGTCATAGATAGTGGATAAGAGGTTAAGTTCTGGGTCTATACTTGACTGCATAAAAAAAAGCTGATTGCCGGAAAAACAAGAAAAACAAAAAGAAATAAAAGTACACAATACTGTACCAAACAAACACAAAAGGGGCTTACAGGGGTACAATGGAGCTAGGGAGTATGGCTAGGCTAGGAAACCTAGGTAATGAATGAGATTAAAGAAAAAAACATATAAACATGGACTATACAAAACACAAGATATAGATATACAAAACAAAGATATAAACAGGACTAAGCAATACAAAAAAATTGAGCAAAAATTAAAAAAGAGGTAGATTGCTTACAGGTACTCTCCGGTACACTGTAAGTAACAATAGACAGAAAATATATGTCAATATAGAAAAGAATGTCACAGTACAATAAGATAAGCAATTACATGAACAGATGAAAAACAAATCTGCTGTAAAAATAGGAAGTAATTATAGCAAAACACAATATAATAATATAACAATACAATAAGAGCTTACAAAGTAATGAGTCTGCTAAATTAGAGAATAATTATGGCAGGACACAACAATAAATGCAAGCAAACAAGGAATTGAAACAATTAGAGGTGGAATTAAGGTCACTAGATAGCCATGGAGGATGCACAAGTTTGGCGGAGAGAACAAAAAATCAGTAGAGACTGTCAAGATGAATATATAAAAAAATTTGACAAATGATAATTGTAAAGTAAAATAATCTTAAAGAAAATAAATTTTATTAAGCTTAGTTTTAACTTATAATTAGTAGGAACTTAATTAGAAGAACAAAAATGAGATCAATAATTGATTTCAATAAATGACATAGATCAATACAAATACATTTAAATTTAAAATATAAATGGAATTAGGGTAAGATTAGATTTAAGAGTAAAATTTTACAATGAAACTGAGGTAGATGCTTGCATAAGTGCATGGAGACTTGATGGATTAATTAGGAAATTATATGAATAGGAGAACATCAGGTAAATGGTAAGGCAGAGACAGCACCTTAGACAAAGTTAGGTTAGGCTCAGGCACTGAAAGAGTTATTTTAAGTACTGGCATTGGTAATTGTTTTGTTGTTGTTACTGGCGGAGAATAAAACCATGTAGACGAAGATTGTTTGTCTGACCAAAACCATAACAGTGGCGACGAGAATTAGTCCTCGAGTCTCAAAATGCTATCATCTTGAGTCTTCTAAATGAGAATCTAGCGAACCGCGCTAATCTCCAACATCAACAACAAGAAATAACCCTCCTCCGCGAGGATATTAGAAACTGCAAGGCTAGCCAAGACCAACTGTTACGACCCTGGGTTCTCCAGTGGAAACCAGAGGTCAAAATTGAGCTATTAAACTTCCTAAGTAGTACAGTTGGCGCATTTCGAATGGAAATTGTTTGTATCTTCCCTGCCAGACGTAAGACTATTATTGTTTCTCAAGGAGCATTTAAAGACTGAACTGGGGGTTGATTATTAAATAATAACATAGGCACCAACTTTGCTTACTAATACTTTCTAATCATTCATAAAGTAACAATACGTTGCATAGGGGAAGATCTTTAATGTGCTTAGCTGCACGATCAATTAGGCTCCTCCCGGCACCACGATGAGGGAGGCAGCTGGTGGCTAGCTCGGTCTTCTCTCTGGCTGGTGTGTGCGGATAAGACCTACTCTGTGGCTGTATCCCTACTCTTCTCCCCTCTCCTCTTACTTATTTCCCTTACCTGAAGTTCCTGTATCCTTAAGCTAAGTACGGGGCATCAGTAAGTATACCTACTCTGGTAGTAACTATTGGTGAGACCTGGGGTTAGTATTTGCCAGTGTTTTGTTTACCCTAAGAGTTGTGTTTTGTATTAGGGTACCACATGGTCTCACTACCCTAAGCTGCATCCAGCTCCAGTGCTTATCCAGTAGTACTTTACCCTAGCTTGTTATTAGTGTAAACCTTGTATCCTGTCTATGTGGACCAAGGCTTTTAACGTAAGATAGTGTGGTAAAGTTATTATTATTATTGTTATTGGTGTGAGTGTATATGGGGGGTTGTTAAGGGGTTAATAAATAAGTACATGAATTACAGAGTATCTCTTCTTCCAAGGTGGGAGCGCAGTGATCAACCCTTAGACTAACATATATGGTCTTGTAGCAAGTTATTACTACTGTGGATAGTTTATTTTGGGGGCCGGGCCTTTTAGCTCTCCCATATTTGATACTCTTGTCTTCTAACTACCTTTACCCCTTAATAGTACCAGTACCCCATAGAAGCCCCAATCATATCAGGTGTAACACCAACTACAGCATGATTTGAATGATCTCCGTGAGGAAAACAATCTTCTGAAAACTGATGAAGCCATAAAAAAACAGGAGGAAGCTCTCAGCAAAATGACTGCATGTATCAGTACATTTTCAGCCCAACGTTCCGTCTCCCAGGAAGAACAAGACCAACAAAAGCTGCTAGACTCTGTTATTGTGTCGTCCCAAGATATACCTGTGGAACGTGAAGGTGAAAAGTGTGTCGAAATAGCTCAGGCTCTCATAAAAAGCAAATTGCAGCTCATTCTAAACAAAACTGACGTCATTGCTGCCTACAGAGTAGGCAAAAAGAATCCATCAGGTCAAAACCAGCGGAAAATTCGCCTGAAGCTGACATCCCAGTTCATGAAATCCCATCTTGTCTGGACAGCTGCATCCCAACGGAAGGGATTATACATCAACGAGTGCTTGACTAGGAACAGACAGCAACTCCACCGCCTGCGTCAAATCCGTCAACAAAACCCAGATGCGATTCATCAGTGCTTCGTTAAAGATGGTCTGATAAAGGTGAGAAAAACCGCAGAGGGCAAAATTTTTTCAATTGCTAATGAAGAGAACCTCAAGACCTTCCTCTCCCAATGTGGTTTGTCTCACCATAGTATCACTCTCAATGAATTAACTTAACTAACCTCATTGTCAACTAGTGGGGCTAGGTATCCTAAGTCTCCTTGTTTCATTTTCTGACTTAATAATTTAATAATTCCGTGATTTGGGTGTTCATGGTAGGTCGCTCTATTCTTATGTGAATTGCCTCAAGAATTTGTAATCTTCTTGCATCTTGGGTTTTGTCTATTATGCAGGTATTCTTGTTCAACATTTCTCTTGTTAGAGTAATGTCATGGGCTTGTCTCATGTGATTCCTAGGGGCACCAGATTGAAGATGGCATGTCAAACGCCTCGTCAGCTTGGTCGACGTCATACCTATGTACTATTGGCCCATATACACATATATATATATATATATATATATATATATATATATATATATATATATATATATATATATATATATATATATATATATATATGCATATATATATATATATATATATATATATATATATATATATATATATATATATATATATATATATATATATATATATATATATATATATATATATTTTGGTAGTATATTTTATATAGCAGTATAAGTATATTTTGGTAGCAGTCTTTCCTGTAGACATATATTATTAAATATGACCGAAAAAGTAAGATTAATAATTCTAACACGAATTTTCTCGATCTTTTTTCTGTTTCTTTTTATTGTTGATGGTAATTGAAAAATCAATTCTCCAAAATTCATTTTTATTTCTAGTCTGACGCGACACTTGAACGCGTTTCGTAATAACTTATTACATTTTCAAAGACTTTTAGTTTACACACACACAACTATTACCTGCAAACACTAAACAGAGTTCTTACTTATGCTATAATTTAAACAGCTTTCATTTTTCATTTTATACCCGCATTTTGGGTGAGGTGATATGTTACAACAGTTTTTGGATGAGGTGAACAAAATTTTCAACACAGGATAGAACATGAAACAATGGGTATTGAAGGTAAGAATGGAAGTAATTGCAGAGGGCATATTGGCCCATATTTCTTGATGCTTCTATATTGGAGCGGAGTCGTGAAGTGGGTAGAATATAGTTGTGCATTAATTGGCTGTTGATTGCTGGTGTTGACATCTTGATGTGTAGTGCCTTGCAGATGTCAAGCCGCCTGCTATCGCTGTATCTATCGATGATTTCTGTGTTGTTTGCTAAGATTTCTCTGGTGATGGTTTGGTTGTGGGAAGAGATTATATGTTTCTTAATGGAGCCCTGTTGCTTATGCATCGTTAATCGCCTGGAAAGAGATGTTGTTGTCTTGCCTATATACTGAGTTTTTTAAGGCTTAGAGTCTCCAAGAGGGCATTTGAAGGCATAGACGACGTTGGTCTCTTTTAAAGCGTTCTGCTTTATGTCTGGAGAGTTTCTCATAAGTAGGCTGGCCGTTTTTTTGGTTTTATAGTAAATCGTCAGTTGTATCTTCTGATTTTTGTCTGTAGGGATAACGTTTCTATTAACAATATCTTTCAGGACCCTTTCCTCCGTTTTATGAGCTGTGGAAAAGAAGTTCCTGTAAAATAGTCTAATAGGGGGTATAGGTGTTGTGTTAGTTGTCTCTTCAGAGGTTGCATGGCGTTTCACTTTCCTTCTTATGATGTCTTCAACGAAACCATTGGAGAAGCCGTTGTTGACTAGGACCTGCCTTACCCTACAGAGTTCTTCGTCGACTTGCTTCTATCCTGAGCTGTGGCTGAGAGCACGGTCCACATAAGTGTTAACAACACTCCTCTTGTACCTGTCTGGGCAGTCACTGTTGGCATTTAGGCACATTCCTATGTTTGTTTCCTTAGTGTAGACTGCAGTGTGGAAACCTCCGCTCCTTTCCATGACTGTTACATCTAGAAAGGGCAGCTTCCCATCCTTCTCCATCTCATAAGTGAAACGCAACACAGAATTCTGCTCAAATGCCTCCTTCAGCTCCTGCAGATGTCTGACATCAGGTACCTGTGTAAAAATGTCATCAACATACCTGCAGTATATGGCCGGTTTCAAGTTGATGTCGACTAAGACTTTTTGCTCAATGGTACCCATGTAGAAGTTCACAAACATGACACCTAGGGGAGAACCCATGGCGACCCCATCTACTTGCTTATACATGTGCCCATTCGGGCTTAAGAAGGGTGCCTCTTTAGTACAAGCTTGGAGTAGTTTCCTTAGAATGTTTTCTGGTATGTCAAGAGGAGTACAAGCCGTATCACGATACACTCTGTCCGCTATCATCCCAATTGTTTCATCCACAGGTACGTTGGTAAACAGTGATTCTACGTCCAACGAGGCTCTTATCCCTGTGGCCCGTGTTCCCCGCAGTAAGTCAACAAATTCCTCTGGAGACTTCAGGCTGAAGGTGCAAGGGACATAAGGAGTCAGCAAGCCGTTGAGTCGTTTCGCCAGTCTGTACGTGGGTGTGGGTATCTGGCTGATGATTGGCCGAAGTGGGTTTCCAGGCTTATGTGTCTTGACATTTCCATATGCGTATCCAGGTTTATATTCCCCAATAATCTTTGGCAGGTGGAGTCCGGATTTCTTGGCGTTCACACTTTCGATCAATTTGTTGACCTTTGCCTTCAATTCGTTATATGGAGGACCTATGGCAATTCCACGACCAAGAGATGGCTTCCTGAACCTTGCAGGAATCAACCTCACTGAGGACCAAGTCACTCTCCTAAATCTGGGTATAAACTGTAACGTTATGTCCAGACCAAGTGAGATGGCCCGGAAAGTGGAGTTGGAGATTCTGTTGGACGACATATTCGACCTCGAGACACAAAAGAAGATCACCACCAGAGACACCTTACAAGCAGAACTTATTGCGGAAGGAGGAAAGAATCGAGGCAACTACAGAAGCACCATACTGTCCCCCGAGCTCAAAGCGGCAGCTAAGAGCCTTCGTGAGAACAAGGAAATAGTTGTCAGGAGAGGTGACAAGTCGCCAATATACGTCATTCTTAAAAAAGACGAATATCTGGCGAAAATGAACCTCATACTCTCTGACCAAACTAAATTCCAAAGGGTAACGAAAGACACTACAGCCGAATTGAAGGCAAAGGTCAACAAATTGATCGAAACTGTGAACGCCAAGAAATCCGGACTCCACCTGCCAAAGATTATTGGGGAATATAAACCTGGATACTGTTACGGTGCCCTTTCCTATCTCTTTCGTTTGCCTGCTTTAAGAGTCATATCAACTCTCCCTACTGATTCTCTGAGGTACAGGGAGTCTATTGATATATGTGGCGACCAGACCGGCTGCCAGTTAAGGGAGAAAGTTACATTATAAGTTGTAAGTAAGGGAAAATTGGCGCCCTGATATAAAATGAAAGAGTATCCCCTACTGCAGATATGACGTTTTGGAAGGGACACTAGCCGATCGCGGATTGGCCGACTTAGGTCGCGGGCGACCAATCAGGGCCCGCCATGACGTCACCGAGTGCCCCGGGCGGCGCCAACGTCAGAGTTGACCTGACCGTGAAGGCGAGAGGATGCACCTCGGTCAGCTCTGAAGGATTTGAGGCTCTACAAGCCTTTCTTAGTGGATTAGAGCCGGCTATCGCAGCCCATCTTACGTATTGGAGACCCCGCGCTTCTGGGAAGCAAAAAGGAACCAAGTTTATAAATAAATAAACAAATAAATAAATAAATAAATGTTTATTTAGGTAAGGTACATACATACAAGAAATTTTTACAAAGATTGGTTGACTTATAGGTAAAGCTAGTACATACAATGCCTAAAGCCACTATTACGCAAAGCGTTTCGGGCATGAAAAACTTAAATGACAAGCTTAATACTAATTGAGCATAAAGAGTAGAATGAAAACAAGAAATGAAAACATAGCTGAAAAAGCAGCACAAATACAATTATGTCGACAAACAGCGCTTTTTTAAAAAAAAACAGACATTGGTTGACAATAGAAGGGTAAGGTAGGTTACAGGGAATTTATTAGGTATAGCTTCGTTTTTATCTTAAACTGGTTGAGAGAGGTACAGTCTTTAACATGGTTGGGAAGGTCATTCCACATTCTGGGCCCCTTGATTTGTAGAGCATTTCTAGTTTGATTAAGTCGTACTCTAGGAATATCAAAACTGTATTTATTTCTAGTGTAGTGCTCATGGGTTCTGTTACAACCTTCTATGAATCTTTTGAGATCAGGATTGGCATTATAGTTTAGCGTTTTATATATGTATAATACACATGAGAGAATGTGCAGTGACTTAATGTCTAACATATTCAGAGATTTGAGCAGGGGTACCGAGTGATGTCTGGGGCCAGAGTTGGATATTGTCCTAATAGCAGCTTTGTGTTGAGAAATTAGAGGACGTAAGTGATTTTGGGTAGTAGAGCCCCAAGCACAAATACCATAGTTGAGATATGGATAGATAAGGGAGTAATAGAGAGTCACCAGGGCAGGGCGTGGTACATAATATCTGATCTTAGAAAGAATGCCCACAGTTTTTGAAACTTTTTTTTGATATATTTAGAATGTGTCCCTGGAAATTCAGCTTGTGGTCAATGAGAATGCCAAGGAATTTGCCATCTAATTTGTTACAAATTTGGGTATTGTTTATTTTGAGATTTATTTGATTAGAGGATTTATTGCCAAACAGAATATAGAAAGTTTTGTCAATGTTAAGGGTGAGTTTGTTGGCAGTTAGCCAAAGATGGACTTTATTTAGCTCAGTATTTACTGTGGCATTTAGAGCAAGGGGGTCAGGACTGGAGTAAATGAAGGTTGTGTCGTCAGCAAATAGAATTGGTTTGAGGTGTTGGGAGGCATTTGGAAGGTCATTAATGTAGATGAGAAAGAGGAGAGGGCCAAGTATGCTGCCCTGAGGAACACCAATGTTGATGGGTAGGGTGGGAGAAATTGTATTATTCACAGAAACATATTGGAGCCTGTCAGTAAGGTAGGATTTGAGGTATTGCAGGGAGTGTCCTCTGACTCCATAATGATGTAATTTAAGAAGAAGGTTTTGGTGGTTGACAGTGTCAAAAGCTTTACGCAGGTCCACAAATAACCCAACAGGGAACTCATTTTTATCAAAAGCTGTATGAATCGAGTTAAGCATACTAATAAGTGCATCGTTAGTGCTTTTTTTGGGTCTGAAGCCATATTGGCAAGGGCTAAGTATATTGTGTTTGGCTAGATATGAGTAAAGCTGCTTATAGATTAGTTTTTCAAAATTTTTTGACAAGTTTGGCAGGATTGATATAGGTCTGTAGTTGTTAACATCTGTGAGATCACCACATTTGTGGACAGGCGTTACTCTCGCTTTTTTTAGAATATCTGGAAAGGTTTGGAGTTTAAGTGACTTGTTGAAGAGCAAAGCAATAGCAGGGGCTAAAGATCTGGAGTTTTTTTTGTAAATTAAAGTTGGTATCTCCTCAAGGGCACTAGACTTGGTTTTAAGGGAAAGGATTATCTCATTGACATCAGTGGAATTAATAGGCTTTAGGTACAGAGACTGTGGATAGTTACCTGTAAGATAGTCCTTAATGTCAGTACTGGAAGATGGAATATCATTTGCAAGGGATGAACCAATGGAAGAGAAGAACCTATTGAACTCAATAGCAGAATCAGAGGCTCAAAGCTGACCATCGTTATTGGACAGGAGTGTTGGTTTGTTATTCAAAGACTTCTTTGATCCCAATATTTGTGAAATTGTGCTCCAAGTTTGTTTAATGTTGCTCTTTATTTGGGTAAATTTATCTTCGTAGTATTTAGTTTTGGCTCGTCTAATTATCTTAGATAGCAATAATGAGTAATTCTTTAAGAATTCTTTGGAGACAATTCCTAACCTATACTTCTTCTCAAGGTCATGTTTTTTATTAATGGATTTAAGTATTCCCTTTGTAAGCCAGGGATTGTTAAGCCTTTTGGTTGTGACTTGTTTTGTAAGCATAGGACAGTGGGTATGACAGTAGGTATGTATGACAGTAGGGAAATGTACTTATTACACTTAGTATTAAACTGTACTGTCAATTCGGAGGACGGGTTGGCCACAGGAGTACGTAGGGTCGTCGACGAGGCTGGCACCTTCGTCTGGCCAAGTGGGATATACCTAGGAGTTACAGGAGGATAGGGTTATATCCGCAGGGTGCCGGAGTGTGTAGTCTGGTCGGAGCTCCTACAAGGGGTCGCAGTAATGGTCGATTCATTCTTGAGGCATGACCATGGATTTGAACAGGGCTCCCTGACGGCACGCACGTTCCCAGTAGTCGTTGTGAACCCTGGAGTTATGTACTCTGTCCTTTTGGGAAAGCACGTGGCCATGTCGGATTTCCCCAGAATAGCTGGCCTGGAGGCGTGTTATTTTGACAGGGCGCCTGTGGATGGTGCCCTGTCAGCCGCAGGAACGGCGGGGAAGCCGGTGAAATAGATTGAAGCATTGGAGTTGGACGAGACGTCGTTGTCCGCTTCTATGGCTCGTCTTCTCAGGTGGTCGAGTCTTCGAAATCAGTCGCGTCGTCCTGGTCAGCTGTCCTCGGGGCTTCAACCTCCCTTGACAGTGGGACAAGCACGGAGATTGTGCTGTCGTTGTGGCCTGTCGGTAAGGGCTCTCCTGGAGTCGGCACGGGGGGTCCCTGTGGCAGAGGGTGCAGAAGTGGTTGTGGAAGCTGGGAGGAAGTCGTTGGGTGCAACTTTGCAGTCTCCGTGGTGTAGTGGTAAGACACTCGCCTGGCGTTCCGCGAGCGCTATGTCATGGGTTCGTATCCTGGCCGGGGAGGATTTACTGGGCGCAATTCCTTAACTGTAGCCTCTGTTTAACGCAACAGTAAAATGTGTACTTGGATGAAAAAACGATTCTTCGCGGCAGGGAATCGTATTCCAGGGACCATAGGATTAAGGACTTGCCCGAAACGCTACGCGTACTAGTGGCTGTACAAGAATGTAACAACTCTTGTATATATCTCAAAAAAAAAAAAAAAAAAAACCTGCAGTCGGGAGGCCATTCGCGACGAGCAACCTGTTGATGATGTGGATATTGCGGGTGGTGTCGCTACCTACCATTTTATCGGCGAGGTGGAGGAGGACGGGTAGTAGGGGGGGAGGCTGCAGGCTGGATCGGTGGCAGTGTAGACGGAGGTGGTGCGGTCGGTTGGGTGGGGTGTCCCCAGAGGCCGGGCAATGGTGAGGAGGTCGCAGCTGTGCTCCTGGGCAAGACCGGGAATTCCGACAGGAGAGGGTCTACTTGGCGAGGTATGGTGGTAGATAATGCTGTCATCATCTTCTTGATTTCCATCTGCCGGTGGAGGCAGTAGGGTGAAACTGCGGAGTGTGTGCTATTGCAGAGTAGGCAGCGTCATTAGGAGGATGTGCACGCCGTGTAGTGATGCTCCTGTGCATAGAGACTACACTTCTGCGCACTCTCGGTGCACTTCCTGGAGTAGTGTAAAAATTGGTAGCACTTTAAGCACTGCTGGAGCTCCATGTAGCGTTCTTTAGTCACTTGGGTAGGTTGTATGGTGATACAGTAGCACCTGAGTCCATAGCCGCAGTCCAGTCGCTGCGTGTGTCGTCGCGACTGCACGACTGCTGTGCTGTGGTTACCTTCAGAGTTGGTCTTTGGTTGGGTTTGTTGGTGGTGATGGTCTTGGCCGCCACCACGGTCAGCGTCAGGTCCTGGGTGTTGATATTGGCGAGGATGTCGTCGTCATCACGATCGGTGATCCATGTGGTAATATTCGAGGCAAACACTGTACGGTCCGCCAGATATCGTCGTGGTGGCGTGAGGGTGAGGCCGGCAGCTTATAGGATGGTCGTTGCGTCGGTGGCGAATATCTTTCAAGGTCCAGATCGCTTGAGAAGAGAAGATGGACACTCTCTCTTGTCTCTAGGATGTTGGCTGAGGTGGAGATCTGAGCTAGAATCTCGGCGGTGGAGAGAACTAGGTTCTCCCAGAGGCGAACCTTTGCGCAGAATGGTGCAGGTGGGTCTTGGACCATATAAGCTTGGGGCGCCGTAAACTTCTTCTACCAACTCCTCAATGGGTCGCAATGGCTTTGGATATCTTGTGGAGTGGCTCAAGCTTGCTGACGTTCTACCCGACAATGCTCATTACATTCCTTCTCCTCCTGTATGTGTACAGGATGAGAGTGGGGCTGACCTCCTAGTGCAATGCGCCTTGCCGACTATTGCGCTGTGTGGGTGTGGGAGCGGACACATCCATTCCAGCGGTGAGCGTGCAGAAGCTGTGATCTTTCACTTTCAGGACCAAAGGGTTTGGTGTAGTGGGGGAATGAAGAACTTGACGACAAAGATGAAATCTCAGGAAACAGGAAGTGAACGGCATCGAGAGGGGCAGAAAGATCAGTGGCCTATCCACTGTGGCTTCAAAGTAGCCGTTGGTAGTCGATGTTGTTGTAGTTTCTTCTATATACAACAATCTTCAGTAGGCTGTCTAGCGGCTTGGGAGGCTTGAGGGCGAGGGGGAGGGGCTCAGTCTTGATACTAATGCTGTCTCGGAGGGTATATGATGGTAGATGTCAGTTGTTACAGGATGGTTGTTCTTGTGTCTTCTTCATTCTTCTCATTTCTAATGGTGTTTTCTTCTTCTTACTTGGTTCTTCAGTGTTCACAGGCTTCTTGTAGGTCTTGCTTCGTGTTGATACTGGGGAACTTGGATTCGAGGTTTCATAGTTAAAAAGTCGTGCAAGCTGCATCCAATGTTTTGTTGAAGAGAGGAAGTACTCCCTACAGAGATATCGTCGTCCATTGAATCTGCTGCCTCACAGTCTGGGTAGGTCTTGGGTATTTCACGTAGTATCAGGATCGATAAGGGCTGGGCCGATGGCATCAATGTCACTGCAGTGGTATAGAGTCTTTGCATCAACATACCATCTCTCTGTCGGCTTCGTCTCTGCCATGCTTTGTAGGGTCTGAGGACTAACATTCATATTACGGGACATCCTTCTGCGGTCGGCTGAAGTGCAAGGGTTTGATAAAAGTTCCTGGAAGGTCCTGTTCTCAAAAGAAGATTTGTTGTCCATGGTGGGGGATTACCGGAGGAACACGCAAAGTTTGAATTGGTGTTGGAGCAGTAGGTGGGGTCTGTGCACATGGAGTCTGGTGGAGATGAGCCTCCTTCCGGCTATCCTTGGCCGTGCTAGGTTCCGGAGTAGGAGCTCTGGGGGGGGGGGGGGGGTAGCTGATGTTGGTACACATCAGATGGTTAAGTGGGTGCACACTCGATCCTTGGAACGTCTGTGGCGAGTGATACAGTATGCTCGATGGTAAAAGATTCAGGGGGTTCGCTCTCAGACAATGGATTGTCAATGGTGGGAGGTACTTGTGGCTCGATTTTTAATTGTTCTCAACACATTTTATACTTTAATCTCAATTAGTATTAAGTTTTAGTCTTTAATGTTTTTCCTGCCTGAAACGCTTTGCGTAATAGTGGCTTTAGGCATTGTATGTACTAGCTCTATCTATAAATCTATCAATTTTTGTAAAACCTCTTGTATGTATGTACCTTGCCTGAATAAACATTTATTTATTTATTTATTTATTTATTATATTTATAGTGGTCAGCTGTGACAGCCCGTTTGCTGTGAAGAAAACGTTAAGAATTCTCACAAATTCCCTGTAGTTGGAACCAGCAATATTATAGGCCAACCCATCCTTGACTCAAGTCCATTACATTCAGCGGTCAACCCCACAGACGCATTCATAAATTTTAACATGCTGTTCATTCAAAACGGGAATTTTCTCAAGTATAAATTAATATTATAATATATTAGCATATTGTGCATATATAGGCATAGGTTAGGTTAGATTAGGTGTTTAGGTTCTGTTGGCGATTATTTGTATTTGTAGTACGTGGGTGAAGCATTTATAGCGTTGTGATTCGAACAAAATTGGTCAGTGAAGCACTTGTTCCGGATATGTTCGAACGTCAGCAGTTGTGAGTCGTGTGTAAACCGCTTTTCATTCATAAACAGGGGGTTTGGCGGGTGCATGGAATCACTTTTGGATCTTTGTTTGGAGGACGGGCTGTATAGGCAAGGAATGTCAAGGTGTTGAGAAGATTGAACCGGCAACTGCCGTGGCGAAGCCTTGGTCGATGATTAGCTGAAGGGAAGTGGTGGCGAAGGCTGGGTCGGTGATTGGTTGGCTGGCAGACTGCGAGCTGGGCCCCCATTGGCTGGAACGCTGCTCGACGCCTTTTACACCCGGGAGGTCCAGGAAAATGGCAGCTTGCATGTTGAAAGGTGACGGAGCACGAGTTGTGGAGGCCTGTCTGGCTTCTGAGATCTTCTTAATTTCATATTGTCGTACAAAACACAGATGAGAAGTTCTGTCATTCACAGTATGGTCATCACAACACACAACACAATGGGTGAAATCAGCGCGACACTTTATAGTGGTGGTCCTGGTCACAAATACTGCACTTATACACACTTGGAGAACTTCCTGGCCACGTGGGAATACTGGTAGCACTTGTAACACTGGCTTACCTCGTAATAACGTTCCTTGTGTACTGAGGCAGGTGGTGTGGTGAAACCGAAACACATAAATCCTGTGGTGGTGGCTAGATTCGCTGTTGTAGTTGTAATGGAGGTCACTTTTAAGGTGGAGCGTGTGTCGTTGCCGTTGGAGATTATCTTTGCTGAAACAACTGTCATGTTGACGTTTTCCGAGTTGATGCTGACCAGGATGTAGCCCACTTCGTGCTCAGTGATCCACGAGCTGACTCTCTTAGCGAAGATGGTCCTTTCAGCTTGAAAGTGTCATGGCAGAATGAGAGTAATGTCCGCATCATAGAATCCAGACGTGGCGGCAGGTGTGAACAGACATTTAAGGTCGTCTTTGGTCGAATAGAAGAGGACGATACCTTCGTCGTCCTGCTCCATTTGGTCACCATTTGGTCCGGGAGACATCTCCCGTCACGCAGGGTGCAGTTGCGCCTCCACAGATCTCCAGTATCATCTTTTGATACTGGTAATGGCTCAAAAGGGCCACCACTTACGGGCTATTCATGCCCGTGCCACCTCTTGGGTGGCTTAATCTTCATCAATCAATCAATCGTCGTCCTGCTGGATATCGTTGGGTGTGGTGTCGAGTACGTTGAGTATTTCTGTCCGTCCGAACGAGTGGATCTCAACACAGCCCCGCTCCTGTGCCAGGTAAGTCCACTACGGGCTCACCATAGCCCGTGTTACTTGTCCCACTCCTGTGCCAGGTAAGCTACGGGCTCACCATAGCCCGTGCTACTTGGAACTTGTTCCGAGTAGCTGAATCTAAACAACAAAAACAGCGTGGATCTCTAGGAACCGCGCCTTAACTCTGAAGGTCATGGTACCGTCTCGTACCGGCGAAGGCTAGCCGAGGCGATACAGCTGACTCACCCACCAGGGTAGGGTCGAAAGAAGTATACCCCTTCACTTTCGGGTTGGCTAAGCAGCTCGCTGAGGTGAGGAGCAGCCAGAAACACTTCCGGCCGCGACGGCTGTTGGCTGTCCATTCCAATCCTGTGATTGTCTGTCTGTGATACTGTGATGGTGCTTGCGTTAACTCTGAATTCTTTTTTGCTGCGAGTTTGACTTGCTTGGAGTCAATGTCAAGGGGTTAGCGGAATCTTTTCTTGTTGTCAGCTTCAGTGAAGTCGTGATGAGAGATTTCAAAGTTCTCCCCTTCGAGTAGTCCAGTGCTGGAGGTGCAGGGGATCGAGTAGTCCAGTGTTTTGTGCTGGAGGTGCAGGGGATCGAGTAGTCCAGTGTTTTGTGCTGGAGGTGCAGGGGATCGAGTAGTCCAGTGTTTTGTGCTGGAGGTACAGGGGATCGAGCAGTCCAGTGTCTTGTGCTGGAGGTGCAGGGGATCGAGTAGTCCAGTGTCTTGTGCTGGAGGTGCAGGGGATCGAGTAGTCCAGTGTCTTGTGCTGGAGGTGCAGGGGATCGAGTAGTCCAGTGTCTTGTGCTGGAGGTACAGGGGATCGAGTAGTCCAGTGTCTTGTGCTGGAGGTGCAGGGGATCGAGTAGTCCAGTGTCTTGTGCTGGAGGTGCAGGGGATCGAGTAGTCCAGTGTCTTGTGCTGGAGGTGCAGGGGATCGAGTAGTCCAGTGTCTTGTGCTGGAGGTGCAGGGGATCGAGTAGTCCAGTGTCTTGTGCTGGAGGTACAGGGGATCGAGTAGTCCAGTGTCTTGTGCTGGAGGTACAGGGGATCGAGTAGTCCAGTGTCTTGTGCTGGAGGTGCAGGGGATCGAGTAGTCCAGTGTCTTGTGCTGGAGGTGCAGGGGATCGAGTAGTCCAGTGTCTTGTGCTGGAGGTGCAGGGGATCGAGCAGACACTTCAGGTGAGGAATTGACAACGTCAATTAAGTTGTCATCTGATGACTGTCTGCTGGTTGCAGACATAGGCGTAGAAAGAGGATCTGGCACAGACTGTTCAGGAGGATCTGGCACAGACTGCACAGGAGGATCTGGCACAGACTGTTCAGGAGGATCTGGCACAGACTGCACAGGAGGATCTGGCACAGACTGCACAGGAGGATCTGGCACAGACTGCTCAGGAGGATCTGGCACAGACTGCACAGGAGGATCTGGCACAGACTGCACAGGAGGATCTGGCACAGACTGCTCAGGAGGATCTGGCACAGACTGCTCAGGAGGATCTGGCACAGACTGCACAGGAGGATCTGGCACAGACTGCTCAGGAGGATCTGGCACAGACTGCTCAGGAGGATCTGGCACAGACTGCACAGGAGGATCTGGCACAGACTGCACAGGAGGATCTGGCACAGACTGCTCAGGAGGATCTGGCACAGACTGCTCAGGAGGATCTGGCACAGACTGCACAGGAGGATCTGGCACAGACTGCTCAGGAGGATCTGGCACAGACTGCTCAGGAGGATCTGGCACAGACTGCACAGGAGGATCTGGCACAGACTGCACAGGAGGATCTGGCACAGACTGCACAGGAGGATCTGGCACAGACTGCTCAGGAGGATCTGGCACAGACTGCTCAGGAGGATCTGGCACAGACTGCACAGGAGGATCTGGCACAGACTGCACAGGAGGATCTGGCACAGACTTGTGAGTCGTGGAGGCCTCCCTGACGTCGGACATCTTCGTGATCTCAGCTTGTCGTGTAGGGCACTCGGCAGATACGGCGGTGTAATATCCCTCACAGAGAAAACAGCGAACACAGTCGCTGATGCAGTCCTTGAAGTGGTGGTTCCCGGTGCACTTGCTGCACCTTGGTCCTGGAGAGTGCACTTCTTCGTGAAGTTATCGTAGTTGTAGCACTTATAACATTGATGAAGTCAATAGAAACGTTCCTTTGTAATCTGGTGAGGTATGCTGGCGATACCAAAGCAGCAAAATTCGTTGTCGGCAGCAAAGGAAGCTTCTTCCGGTGTCCTGAAGCTTTCATTTTGGTGAGGTGGCTGTTAGTTACAATGATGAACTTGACAGTGACAGCAGTCAATGAAGAGCTCGACTCGTTGATGCTGGCGACTACGTCGGTGACGGCTTTCTCGGAGATCAGGGAGCTCTCTCTGTGAACGAACACCGTCCTAACTGCAAGATAGTGACGAGATGGGGTGAGGATCAGATGCGCCTCCTCAAGAGCACTTCCGGCACTGATGAACAGCACTTGGGGTCCTCCATCGTCGATCACATCTAATTGTGCAACGGTGGTTTTGATGGAGATCAATTCGAGAATCTTTGACTGGGTGAGGGTCTGGTCCTCTCTGAAGTGTACTTTTATTCGGTAGACCACAGTACCTAAAGCTTAGTACCAGAGGGCAAACTCGACCAGGGCAATCAGCTAACACCTCCAGCACGGGGAGTGTTGATAGAAGATGCCATCTCACTATCGCTACGGCCGGCTGGTTTGCTCGTCACTTTACTGAAGAAAGCCTTTCTTCTCTTCCCGATCATTCATACCACCACCACACACCAGTATTCAGATACCTCACAAGTGCATCGCTCCATTGCGCAGTTCAGTGCAGTGCGACCATGTCCCGCTAGGAAATGACTCTCCTGACCATCCTTATGAAATTATTAAGGTCAGAAGAACACAGTAATCTCGTGACACGAGCAAGGAAAATTTGCTGAAGATGACAGGAACAATGAACCAGAGGATATCCCTACTTACAATATGCCACCTTGGCTAATTGTAGGAAACGGAAAGACAAATAAACGATAAAGAACCGAAGAAACGCCCGAAGAAATCAATTTAGAAGCCAATCTGTCAGAACCCAAGAGCAGCCACTGCCAAGGGCAATCTTCAAAACCAAAAAGACAGTAGATGGTCCCCACATATGCCTACATTAACGCACTGGTAAAAGATCATCCAGGATCAGATCTCAGATCCAGATCTGACATTAAAGGCAGATATAACATATCCACAGCTAACCCATATATATATATATATATATATATATATATATATATACTTAAATCTTACTTAAATCTTACTTAAATCTTTAAATATGTTAGATATTAAGTTACTGCACATCCTCTCATGTGTACTCTATATATTTAAAACTCTGAACAGTAATGCCAATCCTGACCTTAAACGCTTCCTAGAAAGTTGGTACAGAACCCATGGGCACCACACCAGAAACAAATACCTATTTGATATTCCAAGAATGCGCCTCAACCGAACTAAAAATGCTCTACAAATCAAGGAACCCAGAATGTGGACTTGACCTTCCCAATCATGTCAAAGGCTGTATATATTATTTATATATATTATTAACAACAGAGATCCCAGGACAGTGCCGTGAGGCAATCCACTTACAACATTTTCCCACTCTAACTTAACCCCCATTTATATTAACTCTCTGTTTCCTTTGGTATAGCCATGCCCTAATCCAACTAAATATAGCACCCGCAATACCATGAGCCTCTATCTTTTTAATCAGTCATTCATGTGGCACTGTATCAAAAGCATTACTAAAGTCAAGGTACACAACATCATAAACCTTACCACTAACAACTACCTAAACTATGCTGGAATAAAATGATAGCAAATTTGTTAAACATGAACGGCCATTTATAAAATACATGTTGCAAATCATTGATTAATTTATGTTTTTCAAGATGAAGACGAATTGTATTTGCAATTATCGATTCAAGTAACTTTCCCACCATAGACGTTAGGCAAACTGGCTGATAGTTTGAACCAAGTGATCTATCTCCTTTCTTAAAAATTGGTACCACATTAGCTACCTTCCATGACTCTGGCACTCTGCCTGACTCTATTGATTTATTAAATATGGTAGACAGTGGCTCGCAAAGCTCCTCTTTGCATTCTTTAAGCACCCTGGCAAACACTTCTTCCGGCCCTGGGGATTTGTTTGCTTTGAGTTTTACTATTTGTTTAATAACATCCTCCCTGGTAACTGCTAAACTAGTCAACCTCTCCTCATCCCCACCCATACAGACTTCTTTACCTGTCCACCCATTGATAACACGTGACAGTTCACCTGTTACCAATGATATGTTATGCACCATGGAGAATCTACATTTCATGGGTAAACTCTATAATCATTTCTATTACAAGTAAATAAAAGATTAAGTTTCGAACCTTTGCCGAAGCTCTTAGGCGTTGAACACGTGAGGAACGAGTGGGAAGTGTTCCAGCTTGAGGCCGCATGACTGCTTGGGCGACACCTTATGTTCCTTTGATCTCTTCTTCAGGCGGCAACCATGGCTTCCCTCGCACCTAGTATGGAGGTCTCAGAGGCCACAGGCCTCCGAAGCCACTCACCATGGAGAGTGTCAGGCACAGTGCTTCTGCTTCTTCATTTAGTATCTAAGGTGATATTCCATCCGGGCATAGCATTTGTCACAGCTAACTCTAGCAAAAGCTTCCTGACATCCCCACTGGTCATCCACCACTAGCTCCTCTAGTGGTGCCTGGTTAACTATTCCTTTTCTTATCTCTGGAACTTCTTCTTGCTCTAATGTGAAGACATGGAATTTCGTAATGAGTTCCTCGCACACTTCCTGATTGTTTGTAGTGAATATGTTTGCTCCTATCCTCAGTTTCATTAGCAGTTCCTTCAATGTTGTTCTTCTCCTGATGTGGCTGTGCAGCAATTTAGGTTGAGTCTTCGCCTTGCTTGCTATGTCGTGTTCGTATGGCTCCTCTGCCTCTCTTCTCATCCTGACGTACTCATTCCTGGCTCTCTGGTATCCTTCTCTACTCTCAAGTGTCCTGTTATTTCTATAGTTTCTCCCCCCCCCCTTTTACTTAGTTGCTTTGCTGGATTACATCTCTGATTAAATCATGGGTTTCTCATCTGCATATGATTTTTTCCCTTTTGGACCAGGATAAACTTGTCTGCTGCCTCCTTACACTTCTGCGTGATGTATTCCATCATGTCTTGGGCCGTCTTTTCTCTGAGCTCTGTTTCCCATGTTACATCTGTTAGGCATTTTCTTACCTCCACATAGTTTCCCTTATGGGATGCCAGTCTTTGGTTTTCAGGTCTCTTCCTTAAGTACATTAACCCTTCTTCGACCAGATACTCTAACGCCAGTACATTGTGGTCGCTCATTCCTAACGGGGCCTCGAAGCCGATTTTCTTTATGTTGGAGTCGTTCAGAGTGAAGACTAGGTCGAGTCTCGCTTGTTCATCGTTTCCCCTCATTCTTGTGGGTTTCCTGGCATGCTGGCTTAAAAAGAATTTTGTTGCCACCTTCAATAGTTAAGCTCTCCATGTTTCCTCTCCTCCATACGGTTCCTTGTTCTCCCAGTCTATCCTTCCACGATTCAAGTCCCCCATGATGAGCAGATGGGATCGAATTCTTCGTGCAGCAGATGAAGCTCTCTCAATTATATTGTAAACTGCCATGTTGTTTCTGTCATACTCTTGCCTGGATCTTCTGTCGTTTAGTGGAGGGTTATATATCACTGTTGCTACTACTCTTGGTCCTCCCATCGTCATGGTGCCTGTTATGTAGTCTCTGAACCCCCTCGCAGCCCGGGATAACCATCTCGTTAAAACTCCATTCCTTTCTCATGAGTAGGGCCATTCCGGGTGGTGAGATGCAGGGGTGGTGGCTGGGAGACAGGGAGTGGGTGGAAGTCAGAGGGTGGGTGAGTGGCAGGGAGTGAGTGAGAGGAAGGGGTTGGGTTAGAGGGCAGGGTTGGGTGATGTCATGTTCATAGCAAACGGCACCATCTGTTTGTATGCGCTGCGTTTCATACAAGCACCTTGGACAGCACCTTGTCCAAGGTGCTGTCTCTGCCTTACCATTTACCTGATGTTCTCTCATTCATATAATTTCCTAAATAATCCATCAAGTCTCCATGCACTTATGCAAGCATCTACCTCAGTTTCATTGTAAAATTTTACTCTTAAATCTAATCTTACCCTATTCCATTTAAATTTTAAATTTAATTGTATTGATTTATGTCATTTATTGAAATCAATTATTGATCTCATTTTGTTCTTTTAATTAAGTTCATACTAATTATAGGTTAAAAACTAAGCTAAATAAAATCTATTATCTTTAAGATTATTTTACTTTACAATCATCATTTGTCAAATTTTTTATATATTCATCTTGACAGTCTCTACTGATTTTTTGTTCTCTCCACCAAACTTGTGTATCCTCCATGGCTATCTAGTGACCTCTATTCTACCTCTAATTGTTTCAATTCTTTTGTTTACTTGCATTTATTGTTGTGTTTTTGCCATAATTATTCTCTAATTTAGCAGACTCAATACTTTGTAAGCTCTTATTGTATTGTTATATTATTATATTGCTGTGTTTTGCTATAATTACTTTCTATTTTACAGCAGATTTAGTATTTATCTGTTCCTGTAATTGCTTATCTTATTGTATCGTGACATTATTTTATCTATATGCTTACTGATATTGATCCTGATCGAAATCTTCTGTCCCATATCCACACAAATCAGCACATTGATCATCATTATTGCAGGTATTACACAGCAAATCTTGGAAAAAACAAACTCCTAAATAGCACCTGCTTATCAGTTTACAACCAAAATGTTAGGTCACTTGGTAAACATTTTGATGATATAAATGCACTACTTACAGCACTAGGTACTAAATTATCATTCATCATTTTAACAGAAACTTGGCTAAGTAATGACTATACCCAACTCTACAATTTAGCTGGTTATAAAGCCATTCATAACTGCAGGCCTAATAAAAAAGGTGGCGGTACAGCAATATATTACAAAGATACCTTCATTTGCAATAGTGTCATTAGTGATAGAGACGACTATTGTGAATATACCTTTGCCAAGTTCTCCAGTAAATCCCTTAAATCCTCCCTGACTATCGGTGCCATCTATAGATTTCCTAATACCAACATAGCTTTATTCTCTGACAATGTAAGGAATCTTATCATAAATAACAATCTCAACAAAAATCACATCATTCTGGGAGGTGATTTCAATATTGACCTGGGTCTTCAAAACAACCCTCAAGTTGACTATTTCCGTAACAGCATGCACTCCTGTATGCTAATCCCCACAATCACCAAGCCCACCCGAGTCACTCAAACATCTGCCACTACCCTGGATCACCTATGGACTAATATAACAGCTCCCCTTACATCTGGGGTAATTTATGACAGAACAACTGACCACTATCCTACCTTCCTCATAGCAAACATTGACACATCACCACCAGAAACCATGAAACTTTCATTCAGGCTACATAGTGAGTCAGCTTTAGGCAATCTCTCTAATGCACTTCACAATATTAACTGGGAATTTGAATTTAATAATTCACAGGATATAAACTCATCAACTAACCTCTTTCACTCCAAAACTCTAAGCCTCTACAACACTCACTGTCCCCTCCTTACCAAACAAGTAACTGATAAAAGAAAAAAATAACCCGTGGCTCACAAGTGGCATAATTAAATCAATTAACAAAAAACATGAATACGAAAAGAAATTTAGGAGTGGCCTAGTTTCAAAGGAAGTAGTTAAAAGGTACTTATCAGTGCTAACCAGTATCATAAGAAAAGCAAAACTTTCATATTATGAGACTAGATTCAAAGAAGCAAAATGCAACATGAAAAGCACATGAAATACCATCTCTAACATCCTGTGAACTAAACAACATTCCCACAACCAGATAACACTCTCTAAGGATGGCCTTACACCGTCATCTGACTTAGAAATGGCGAATACAACACAATACAATACAATACAATTTTATTTAGGTAGGGTACATACATACAATAAATTTTTACAAGGATTGGTTGACTTATAGGTATAGCTAGTACATACAATGCCTAAAGCCACTATTACGCAAAGCGTTTCGGGCATGATAAACTTAAATGACAAGCTTAATACTAATTGAGCATAATGAGTAGAATGAAAACAAGAAATGAAAACATAGATGAAAAAGCAGCACAAATACAATTATGTCGACAAACAGCGCTCTTTAAAGAAAAAACAGACTTTGGTTGAAAATAGAAGGGTAAGGTAGGTTACAGGGAATTTATTAGGTATAGCTTCGCTTTTAACTTAAACTGGTTGAGAGAGGTACAGTCTTTAACATGGTTGGGAAGGTCATTCCACATTCTGGGCCCCTTGATTTGTAGAGCATTTCTAGTTTGATTAAGTCGTACTCCTGGAATATCAAAACTGTATTTATTTCTGGTGTGGTGCTCATGGGTTCTGTTACAACCTTCTATGAAGCTTTTGAGATCAGGATTGGCATTATAGTTTAGCGTTTTATATATGTATAATACACATGAGAGAATGTGCAGTGACTTAATGTCTAACATATTCAGAGATTTGAGTAGGGGTACCGAGTGATGTCTGGGGCCAGAATTGGATATTGTCCTAATAGCAGCTTTGTGTTGAGTAATTAGAGGACGTAAGTGATTTTGGGTAGTAGAGCCCCAAGCACAAATACCATAGTTGAGATATGGATAGATAAGGGAGTAATAGAGAGTCACCAGGGCAGGGCGTGGTACATAATATCTGATCTTAGAAAGAATGCCCACAGTTTTTGAAACTTTTTTTGATATGTTTAGAATGTGTCCCTGGAAATTCAGCTTGTGGTCAATGAGAATGCCAAGGAATTTGCCATCTAATTTGTTACAAATTTGGGTATTGTTTATTTTGAGATTTATTTGATTAGAGGATTTATTGCCAAACAGAATATAGAAGGTTTTGTCAATGTTAAGGGTGAGTTTGTTGGCAGTTAGCCACAGATGGACTTTATTTAGCTCAGTATTTACTGTGGCATTTAGAGCAAGGGGATCAGGACTGGAGTAAATGAAGGTTGTGTCGTCAGCAAATAGAATTGGTTTGAGGTGTTGGGAGGCATTTGGAAGGTCGTTAATGTAGATGAGAAAGAGGATAGGGCCAAGTATGCTGCCCTGGGGAACACCAATGTTGATGGGTAGGGTGGGAGAAATTGTATTATTCACAGAAACATATTGGAGCCTGTCAGTAAGGTAGGATTTGAGGTATTGTAGGGAGTGTCCTCTGACTCCATAATGATGTAATTTAAGAAGAAGGTTTTGGTGGTTGACAGTATCAAAAGCTTTACGCAGGTCCACAAACAACCCAACAGGGAACTCATTTTTATCAAGAGCTGTATGAATCGAGTTAAGCATACTAATAAGTGCATCGTTAGTGCTTTTTTTGGGCCTGAAGCCATATTGGCAAGGGCTAAGTATATTGAGTTTGGCTAGATATGAGTAAAGCTGCTTATAGATTAGTTTTTCAAAAATTTTTGACAAGTTTGGCAGGATAGATATAGGTCTGTAGTTGTTAACATCTGTGAGATCACGACATTTGTGGACAGGCGTTACTCTAGCTTTTTTTAGAATATCTGGGAAGGTTTGGAGTTCAAGTGACTTGTTGAAGAGCAAAGCAATAGCAGGGGCTAAAGATCTGGAGGCTTTTTTGTAAATTAAAGTTGGTATCTCCTCATGGGCACCAAACTTGGTTTTAAGGGAAAGGATTATCTCATTGACGTCAGTGGAATTAATAGGCTTTAGGTACAGAGACTGTGGATAGTTACCTGTAAGATAGTCCTTAATGTCTGTACTGGAAGATGGAATATCATTTGCAAGGGATGAACCAATGGAAGAGAAGAACCTATTGAACTCAATAGCAGAATCAGAGGCTGAAAGCTGACCATCGTTATTAGACAGGAGAGTCGGTTTGTTATTTAAAGACTTCTTTGATCCCAATATTTGAGAAATTGTTCTCCAAGTTTGTTTAATGTTGCTCTTTATTTGGGTAAATTTATCTTCGTAGTATTTAGTTTTGGCTCGTCTAATTATCTTAGACAGCAATAATGAGTAATTCTTTGAGAATTCTTTGGAGACAATTCCTAACCTATACTTCTTCTCAAGGTCATGTTTTTTATTAATAGATTTAAGTATTCCCTTTGTAAGCCAGGGATTGTTAAGCCTTTTGATTGTGACTTGTTTTGTAAGCATAGGACAGTGGGTATTATAAAGGCTAAGAGTTTTTTGAAGAAAAGATTGCACTGCTAGGTTGATGTCCACTATGTTACCTAACTCGGACTCCCAGTTGACATTATCAGCAGCAGTTATAAAATTGTCTATAGCAGTTTCATTGTGTAGTCTAAAACGTATCACTCTTGACTCAAGAGGTAGTTTGCTAATGTTAGTTAAGAGAAATGTGGGGTAATGGTCTGTAGTGCTATCGGTGATTATACCTGAAGTAAGCGGAGAGGTTATGTTTGTCCAGATGTGATCTAGCGTCGTGGCAGTGCTATCAGTGATTCTAGTAGGTCTAGTGATTAAGGGTATGAGGAAGCAGGAATTCATACAGTTGAGGAAGCTAACAGCAGTAGGGTGTTCAGGCTCGCAGAGGTCAATATTAAAGTCCCCTGCAATATTAAAGTCCCCTGCGATAAAGTCCCCTGCGAATGAATTTAATAGCTTCATTTCATCGGTTGGTGCTAACCTTGCAAGAAAAATCCCACAGACTCAGACACATATCAACACATATCTCTCAGGCAGCTATCCAAACTCTCTTCTCCTCTCACCAGTCAGCCTGACAGATGTTGTGTCCATCATACACTCACTAAAAAACAAAGCTGGGAACATCAGTGAAATCCCATCCATTATATACAAGAGCGCCTCCCATGCCCTTGCGCCACCTATAGCTCTGCTGTTCAACAAATCCCTTGAGTGTCATACCTTCCCTGATATCCTTAAAAAAGCAAGAGTAACGCCAGTTCATAAAGGAGGTAATCCGGCAGACATAAACAACTATAGACCAATATCGAACCTACCCATTCTATCAAAAATATTTGAAAAAATTATCTACAAACAGCTCTACTCCTATCTCGTAAAATTCGACATTCTTAGCCCCTGTCAGTTTGGCTTCCGCTCTCAAAAGAGTACCAACGATGCAATTATTAGTCTCCTTGATATAATTTACTCAGCCCTTGACAAAAATGAGTTTCCAATTGGACTCTTCATTGACCTGAGAAAGGCCTTTGATACTGTTAATCACGATTACCTCTTATGTAAACTCCATCATTATGGAATCCGAGGCCATGCACTGGACTATATCCAATCCTATCTTAGTGATAGACACCAATGTGTAGCTATCAATAATATAACCTCTCCCATTCTACCAATAACTGTTGGAGTGCCACAGGGCAGCATCTTGGGACCTCTTCTATTTCTTATATACATCAATGATCTGCCTAATGTCTCTAACATTCTGAAACCTATTTTGTTTGCTGATGATACTACCCTCATCTACTCCAACCCCAACCCACATACACTAAATGATGTTGTTAATAATGAACTAAAAAAAGTCCACTTATGGATGTCAACCAACAAACTAACACTTAACATAAAAAAGCCCTACTACATCCTATTTGGAAGCAAATCTACAAATGCAATTCAGTTTTAGATAGACAATGTAAACATTAGCAATAAAAATGATTGAAAGTTTCTTGGCATATTCCTAGACAAGAGACTCAACTTCAGTACCCATATACAACACATCAGATTCAGATTCAGATTCAGATGTTTATTCAGGTAAGGTATATACATACAAGTGATGTTACATTAATGGATTGATATATAGATAGAGCTAGTACATACAATGCCTAAAGCCACTATTACGCAATGCGTTTCGGGCAAGAAAAACATTAATATCTAGAACTTAATACTAATTGAGCATAAAGAATAAAAAGTGTTGAGAACAAATACAAATAAAGATAAAAAAAGGGGGAACATGACTGAAAAAGCAGCACAAATACAATAGGTTGACAAACAGTGTTGATTAAAAAAAAGCAAATAACGGACATGGGTTGACAATAGAGGAGTGAGGTAGGTTACAGGGAATTTATTAGGTAGTGTTTAGTTTTTATCTTAAACTGGTTGAGAGAGGTACTGTCTTTAACATGGTTGGGAAGGTCATTCCACATTCTGGGCCCCTTGATTTGTAGAGCATTTCTGGTTTGATTAAGTCGTACTCTAGGAATATCAAAACTGTATTTATTTCTGGTGTGGTGCTCATGGGTTCTGTTACAACCTTCTATGAAGCTTTTGAGATCAGGATTGGCATTACAATTTAGCGTTTTGTATATGTATAGTACACATGAGAGAATGTGCAGTGACTTAATGTCTAACATATTCAGGGATTTGAATAGGGGTACCGAGTGATGTCTGGGGCCAGAATTGGATATTGTCCTAATAGCAGCTTTGTGTTGAGTAATTAGAGGACGTAAATGATTTTGGGTAGTAGAGCCCCAAGCACAAATACCATAGTTGAGATATGGATAGATAAGGGAGTAATAGAGAGTCACCAGGGCAGGGCTTGGTACATAATATCTGATCTTAGAAAGAATGCCCACAGTTTTTGAAACTTTTTTAGATATGTTTAGAATGTATCCCTGGAAATTCAGCTTGTGGTCAATGAGAATGCCAAGGAATTTGCCATCTAATTTGTTACAAATTTGGGTATTGTTTATTTTGAGATTTATTTGATTAGAGGATTTATTGCCAAACAGAATATAGAAAGTTTTGTCAATGTTAAGGGTGAGTTTGTTGGCAGTTAGCCACAGATGGACTTTATTTAGCTCAGTATTTACTGTGGCATTTAGAGCAAGGGGATCAGGACTGGAGTAAATGAAGGTTGTGTCGTCAGCAAATAGGATTGGTTTGAGGTGTTGGGAGGCATTTGGAAGGTCATTAATGTAGATGAGAAAGAGGAGAGGGCCAAGTATGCTGCCCTGGGGAACACCAATGTTGATGGGTAGGGTGGGAGAAATTGTATTATTCACAGAAACACATTGGAGCCTGTCAGTAAGGTAGGATTTGAGGTATTGTAGGGAGTGTCCTCTGACACCATAATGATGTAATTTAAGAAGAAGGTTTTGGTGGTTGACAGTATCGAAAGCTTTACGCAGGTCCACAAATAACCCAACAGGGAACTCATTTTTATCAAGAGCTGTATGAATCGAGTTAAGCATACTAATAAGTGCATCGTTAGTGCTTTTTTTGGGCCTGAAGCCATATTGGCAAGGGCTAAGTATATTGAGTTTGGCTAGATATGAGTAAAGCTGCTTATAGATTAGTTTTTCAAAAATTTTTGACAAGTTTGGCAGGATTGATATAGGTCTGTAGTTGTTAACATCTGTGAGATCACCACATTTGTGGACAGGCGTTACTCTCGCTTTTTTTAGAATATCTGGAAAGGTTTGGAGTTCAAGTGACTTGTTGAAGAGCAAAGCAATAGCAGGGGCTAAAGATCTGGAGGCTTTTTTGTAGATTAAAGTTGGTATCTCCTCAAGGGCACCAGACTTGGTTTTAAGGGAAAGGATTATCTCATTGACGTCAATGGAATTAATAGGCTTTAGGTACAGAGACTGGGGATAGTTCCCTGTCAGATAGTCCTTAATGTCAGTACTGGAAGATGGAATATCATTAGCAAGGGATGAACCAATGGAAGAGAAGAACCTATTGAACTCAATAGCAGAATCAGAGGCTGAAAGCTGACCATCGTTATTAGACAGGAGAGTCGGTTTGTTATTTAAAGACTTCTTTGATCCCAATATTTGTGAAATAAGACATAACTAAGAAAGTCTCTAAAACAGTTGGTATACTCTCCAAAATCAGATATTATGTACCTAACTCTGCTCTCATCTCTCTATATTATGCACTAATCTATCCCTATCTCAACTATGGTATCTGTGCATGGGGTTCAACCGCTGCAAACCACCTCAAGTCCATCATCACCCAGCAAAAATCTGCTATCAGAATAATATCAAATTCTGCTTTCAGACAACACACAGCCCCCTTGTTTAACTCCCTAAACATGCTAAACATAATCTCACTCCATAAAATCTCTTGTGTCAACTACATTTACAAAACCCTGTTCTTAAATGCAAATCCTTGTCTGAAACTCTTCCTGGACAGATGTAATAGGACCCATTATCACCACACCAGAAATAAATATCTCTTTGATATCCCCAGAGTTAAACTTAATCTGTGTAAACACTCTATGCAAATAAAGGGACCCAGTTTATGGAACTCACTCCCTACTGAATTGAAAAGCTGTCCAACTTTTACATCATTGAAAATCAATACTAAAAAGTACCTAATTTCATCTTTATAGTTTTTCACTTTTTGCCTTAAAATTGCACTGTATCTTTTGCTACCCAATCTCCCAACCTTTATGTTCCCAATTTGAACATCTTTACCATTGTGATCATTGCTGTCTTCTTATATGTGCTGCCAATCTGTCTGTATGGTGTTTATAAATCTTGTTTATCTGTATCTTTTGCTACCCAGTCTCCCAATCTTTATGTACACAATCTGAACATCTTTACCATTGTGATCATTGCTGTCTTATATGTGCTGTCAATCTGCTGTATGGTGTCTATTAATCTTGTTTAAAATTTTCTGACCAGGGGGAGAAAGATACTGGCAGTATGGGGCGTTAAAGTTTATTGAGGATTAAATTCTGCAGAACATGTAAATATATAAAGTTCAAATATAAAGTAAGTAATTATATAAAGTCTATATTAAACACGGTTTATATTATAGACTTATAACAAAGTTGATATTATATTAAACTTAATATTGAACATGTAAATATATAAAGTAAATATATAACGTTTATATCAAAATATATAAAGTAAATATATAAAGTAAGAATTAACAGTAACAATTCCAAGTCCGAGGACTAGATTTAACTTAAGGTACACCCGTAGTAAGTATGAGACCTTAGCCTATAGTGACATGGAAACTAATTCTGCAGAAACCTAAAGGTTAACTGGTACTAGAATTAAGGCCGAGTGCAAATGTGTAGTAATTATATAACACTAGGATATAACAGGCAGGACACAAAGAATAACTAATAAGTGAGAGACCACATAACACGTAATGTACCCGGCCAAGAGGCCGTAAAAGACCTAATGGATAAGGAGAAGGGGGTGTGACTACAAGTAGGGCTTACTAGCACCTAGACTGGGCAAAGTATTAGCTGCGGACAGCGGGACACTTGGGGACCGGCGCTGCACCCCCCTTCCCACATGCAGTGGGGAGACAATCGGGACAACTGTGCGAAGCATGACGGGGGTACAAAAGCAGCCGCTTGCAAAGGGGGGGAGGGTGGGGTTTTGCGAGGGCAGCGGCGAGGGCGGGCGGAGTGAGGCAGAGCCCCATTGTGCGCCCGTATTTATACGGCCCCAAACTGCCCGCGCAACGCCACGGGACGCGCTGCGCAATTGTTTCTTTCTCCCCCGCCAGAAAAATCCCCGCTTGTGAAGCAGTGATCATTTTCTGACCAGGGGGAGAAAGATACTGGCAGTATGGGGCGTTAAAGTTTATTGAGGATTAAATTCTGCAGAACATGTAAATATATAAAGTTCAAATATAAAGTAAGTAATTATATAAAGTCTATATTAAACACGGTTTATATTATAGACTTATAACAAAGTTGATATTATATTAAACTTAATATTGAACATGTAAATATATAAAGTAAATATATATAACGTTTATATCAAAATATATAAAGTAAATATATAAAGTAAGAATTAACAGTAACAATTCCAAGTCCGAGGACTAGATTTAACTTAAGGTACACCCGTAGTAAGTATGAGACCTTAGCCTATAGTGACATGGAAACTAATTCTGCAGAAACCTAAAGGTTAACTGGTACTAGAATTAAGGCCGAGTGCAAATGTGTAGTAATTATATAACACTAGGATATAACAGGCAGGACACAAAGAATAACTAATAAGTGAGAGACCACATAACACGTAATGTACCCGGCCAAGAGGCCGTAAAAGACCTAATGGATAAGGAGAAGGGGGTGTGACTACAAGTAGGGCTTACTAGCACCTAGACTGGGCAAAGTATTAGCTGCGGACAGCGGGACACTTGGGGACCGGCGCTGCACCCCCACCGCAGGCCAGCGGCTGGACCCCCCCCCCCCGAAGGGCGAGTGCCAGCTGGCCGCGTGAGGCACTCAAAGTAGCAGAGCAACAACGTCCCGTCTGACGTAGGATGTGAGCACTACTCTTCCGCCTGCCGTCTGCCATTATTTCTGATGTGGCGAGCCCGTCCCGAGACAGCTGGGTGCGGAGCGTAGTCATCTGAAGTCAAGCCTAGCGCCGAGAGGGCAGCGCATAGGATCCTGGAGAAATCCCGCCTGGTGACAGGAGCGCTTGTAGGATCTGTGCTTGTAGGATCCGAAGAGTGTTGATTCCTGACCATGTAAGCGATACCTGGTCCAGTCGGAGCGTGCGACGATTTTTTGTCGCGTAGCTCACCTCCCCCGGGCTGAAAGATATAAGGCAGTAAGGGTGGGCAGAAGCGGCGTGCAGTGTTATCGTGACAGGCAAGAGCACAGACGAGGGGGAAACCCTAGCTGAATCAATACAGACGAAAAACGGGGGAGGGAGCCCGGCAGCAGGAATTAAGAGAAACCTTAATTAACAATCCTGGATGAATAAAGAGCATCCGAGTAATTATACTGTAGCAATGAAGGGGGCTAACAATTCTAAGAATCTTCCAGCAAACGGAAGGGGGAAGTACCTTTGCTAAGAGCAAAGGTGGGAGAAAAACCAGTAGGAGAACAGCAAGGAAGCACAAAGCAACTATAACAGGGTAATACGAAACACTATAAATCTTGAATATAAACAATACATATACCAAGAATGGGTATAACAACTAAGCAACATATACATAAACAATAAAATGGAATAAGGACCAATTCTTAAAGCCAAATCTATAACATGCTTGTGTCCTAAGCGGATGTAGAATGTGAGCGGGGAACATTACCCTTGGTCTCTATCCCATCTCTGCCTCCAGACGGGTGATTGGGCTGGATAGAAGCCAAGGAGTCTGCCTAAGTGGCCGCTGAGTGTAGTCTTGTGTTGTCAATGAGCGTCTGCGAGCCGCAGCTAGTACGCCGTGAACTTCGGCAACATCTTTAGAACAGGAGCAAAGTGAAATCGACGGCAGGGAGCTGCCATTCAGTAACTGTAATAAGGATAATAATAAGAATACAATGTCGTAAATAATCGTACAATGAAGAATACAATGTAATATCGTAAATAACCGATGACGGCAAGTGCCGCAGAATGGAAGAAATTAAGAAAGCAACGCCAAACCATAAAACAATTTATATTTTAATAAAATAATACTGGAATGACAGTAACGATACGGAATAATATTAATACTGCCATATAGCCCAGCAAATAAAGGGAAGATAATAGTATTAACGTAGGCCCTGGGCGGCTGCATCCCGGCACCGCTGCGTGCGTTGTAATGGTGATCAGAAGAATATCCGGCTCGCGTTCTCTTCCTCGCCGCAGTAGGGTGAGGAGGGGGGGGGGGGTTTCCGGCTTGTCGTGGCTGCAAATAAAGGGATCAGAAGAAGCCGGCGTTGAGCGCCAAGCGGGCAGAGCGCGGTGGAAGGAATAGCGGTTGGAGGGAAGGGCCACTAACCTAATGATATATGAGGTAAAGTTTAATAGAATACTATTACGTAGTAGGAAACAACAATGGCGAAGGAACAAGAAGAGTAAAATAGCCCAGAAGGCCGGATGGCCAAAGAACGTTAGCGACCGTATGGCCAACAGCATGCTGGCTGCTGCTGGCCAACAACATGCTGTCTGCTGCTGGCCAACAACATGCTGGCCGTCATCATGCTAACTGACTGGCTTGAGCTTGCCGAAGGAAGGCCGAATGGCCAGTTTTTGCATGACACCGTGCGCGGCCATGCTATACTCGGTAGCATTCCAAATGTATCTTAATGTACTGTCGATACGATGAAGAAAAGGGTGGTCAAATATAATGCGCGATATTTAGAATATATAGAGGGAAACGAGTGTAATAGGACGAAAACCGGTGGAAAAAAAATTGTGGGGGGGGGGGCCACCCGAATGCACTGCAACTAGCGTACCCTAGCTGAAAAAAACTTAAAGGCACAGAGGCAAAGCAATAGATTAATACAAATCCTAAATGATAGTCCCTTAATAACAAATTGAACGTGAAACTTAAACAAAGAGTAAATTGCGGGAGAAAAATTTTTCCGTAATAAATACAAATCAAATTGCGAGTCCAACAATAACAAAATTAACAGACACGCAGACGTAGGAGGAACCAAGGGGACGTTTCGCACAGGCGAGCCCGCACGGCTGGGGGGGGGGGGGGGCAGAAAAGACAGAGGGCCGAAGAGAAGATAACGTCGCCGAGGCGCGCTGGACGGCACACAACCCGGTCTGAGAAAGGACATAGGCCCAAAAGCGAGAGGCGATAACGTAGAATGGGGTGGAAGAATGCGGAAGTAAGCGGGCGAGACCGAGTAAACAGGGACCCGCGGCAACCGATAAGCCGCGGCTCGCGCACCGCTAGCCATACCTAAACATGCCTAGACAGGAGGGGGAGAAGCATAAAGGTAACCCAGCAAAAGACTAGTAATTAGTAATTAGTAACTCTGCAAATAGCACATCCTGGCTGACTTTACTTAATAATTTACTTAGTAACTCTGCAAATAGCACATCCTGGCTGACTTTACTTAATAATTTACTTAGTAACTCTGCAAATAGCACATCCTGGCTGACTTTACGTAATAATCTACTTAGGAACTCTGCAAACAGCACATCCTGGCTGACTCTACTTAATAATTACATAGTAACTCTGCAAATAGCACATCCTGGCTGACTTTACTTAATAATTTACTTAGTAACTCTGCAAATAGCACATCCTGGCTGACTTTACTTAATAATTTACTTAGTAACTCTGCAAAAAGCACATCCTGGCTGACTTTACTTAATAATTTACTTAGTAACTCTGCAAATAGCACAACCTGGCTGACTTTACTTAATAATTTACGTAGGAACTCTGCAAACAGCACATCCTGGCTGACTACTTAATAATTACATAGTAACTCTGCAAATAGCACATCCTGGCTGACTTTACTTAATAATTTAATTAGTAACTCTGCAAATAGCACATCCTGGCTGACTTTACTTAATGACGTAAGGCAAGGAAAAATGAACAAACATACTGAACACAGCAACGCAAAATTAAACATGCGCCATGAGCAAAGCATCAACTGTCGGAGTAAATTAAGGTAGGCTGTTAGGGAAAAGGAATCCGTGGTAATCTGAAAGCAGGAGGCATGTTAGTGCTGAAATGTAGAACGTAATTAAGAGGAAGGGCAAGGCATGTCGCGAGATGTCTGCCAGTACAAAATAAGAAACCTTCCATATAAAGGTGTAAAAATCTTAATTTACATTGTCTTAGGAAGGCAAAGAACGGGATATCATTAAATATACGACGTTCCCGACGACGCTTCGACGCCGCCATCTGCTGGAGTGTACCGTGCCCCAGGCAACGTGGGGGCCACCCCCTGTCCAGGTCACCTGAATAGGGGCAAGGCATGGCACGTGATAACTGCAGGTACAAAATAAGGGTATACAATCGGCGTGCATATATAACCATTATTACATTAAGAGAACGGAGGTGAAGCATAACATAAATATAACCAAATAAGTAACGTGAATAAACTGCAAGAGCCAAGCGTAAATACTGTAACCACTGAGGAAACTAAACTGCAAAGCTAAGCATAAACTACTGTAACTACCGATGAAACTAGGCAAAAATGCAGGGCCAGGAGACGTGAAGCTAAAATAAGGGCCCGCGAATACTGCAAATAGCGCATCCTGTCTGACTTTACTTAATAATTCTTAGGAACTCTGCAAATAGCACATCCTGGCTGACTTTACTTAATAATTTACTTAGTAACTCTGCAACTAGCACTGCCTGTCTGACTTTACTTAATAAATTACTTGGTAACTCTGCAAATAGCACATCCTGGCTGTCTTTACTTAATGACGTAAGGCAGGGTAAAAATGGGCGAGCATACTGAACACAGCAACGCAAAATTAAACATGCGACAAGAGCAACGCATCAACTGTCGGAGTAAATTAAGGAGGCTGTTTGGGAAAGAGAGTCCGAGGTAACCTGAAACAGGAGGCATGTTAGCGCTGAGACGTAGAACATAATTATGAATAGGGCAATGCATGGCACGTGGTATCTGCAAGTACAAAATAAGGGTATACAATCGGCGTGGATATATAGCCATTTTACATTAAGAGAACGGAGGAGATGCATAACCTAAATATAACCAAATAAGCGACGTGAATAGACTGCAAGAGCCAAGCGAAAGTACTGTAACTACTGAGGAAACTAGGCAAAATGCAAGGCCAGGGAACGTAAAGCAAATTAAGGGCCCGCAAATACTGCAAATAGCACCTCCTGGCTGACATACTTAATAAATTACTTATAACTCTGCAAATAGGACATCCTGGCTGACTTTACTTAATGACGTAAGACAAGGAAAAGTGAACAAGCATACTGTAACACAGCGAACGCGAAGATTTGAACGTGCGACATGCACAAGGCTACGAATGCCTGAGTAAAAAGTTAGGCTGGTGGCAAAGTGAATCCGAGGTGATCTGGAAGCAGAGGCATGTCAGTGCTGAAATGTAGAACATAAATATGAGTAAGGGCAAGGCATGTCGCGAGATGTCTGCTAGTACAAAATAAGAAACCTTCCATATTTTCTCACACCAAGTGTGAGAAAGTCTTAATTACAGTGTCTTAGGAAGGCAAAGAATGGGAATCATTAAATATACGACGTTCCCGACGACGCTTCGACGCCGCCATCTGCTGGAGGATACCGTGCCCCAGGCAACATGGGGGCCACCCCCCTGTCCAGGGCACGGCCCCTGGAACTGGACGCCGAGGACTTAACGAACATAACGAAGTCATCCTGGATTGCCGGCGGCAACGCCGAACCCAGGGCCTGTGGTGCGTACCGTTAGACGTAAACCTGCCGTCGTCGTCGAGCTGATCTCAGGTCCTTGCTCCACGCCGGCGTCTCCCTCCGACGAAGAAGAACAACAGACGACACAGGCGGACGGGCAGGCGGACGAACGCTGAACTTACGACGTAGGAGGAATCCCTGCTACAACGGACGGGCAGGGCGCTTAAGACAAACACACCAGGCTACACTGGCCAGGCGGGAGCGCCTGGGAACCAACCTGCCGGCAACACCGGCCAGACGGAGGACATGGAGTAACGGTCCTGGCTAGCCCCCAGGCAAGCAGGGCACGTGCCTGAGGGCCTGGACGGCGGAAAGCTTGAAATAACACACCGGGCAACACCGGCTAGACGTACGTCTGGGGACTACATGCCGGACTTACACCGGCCGACGGACGTCTGGGGACATCTTGATCGGCGCCACTCTGGGGAAGACGTACCTGGGGACTCCGGGACACCGAAGGGCCTGGGGCTAACACCCCGGGCAACACGGCCGGGCGAGACGTCCGAAGGCGACGTGCCTAGCAGAGAACACACCACACACGGCAAGGACCCCGTGGCCTACCAACCACGCGCTGCCACACGGCATGCTCAGGGCCTAGACGAAAAGGGGAGGGAGGGGCCGCACACAGGCGCGGCCGTACGGGCGCAAGACAGCCCGAGCCCTGACGTGGGAATCTGTGGCGCAAAGCCACGTGGATTAGCACCCAAAAGGGGACAGGAAGGGCGGGACACAGCCCCACCGTGCGCGCCACGGAACGCCGTGCCACGTGGCAGCACGACCAGGCGCGTGCCCCGTAGCAGGCCCGGGCGGAGGGCTGGACCTGTCCACGAGTCGTCGCCAGGGGCGACGCTTGTCCGCTCAGGGGGACCCGACCCCTGGGGACATCCCAGGGAAGCCGGCAGACCGGCAACAGGGAACACCCGAGGGAAAACAGGAAAGACGCAGAAGCACGCCCTGCCGGCCAGGCACGTGACGCCCGGCAAGGCATGCATGGGCCCCAAGGCGGGGCCCGCCATAGGGCCGCCCACGCCTGGCCACGTGTCGCCGCCGCCGAGAACATGCGCCCCGGGCGTAGGACCGAACCTGGCCACAAACCGTCGCCGACGGCGACACATGTCCTCGGACAAGGCGAAGCCTGGCCCCCTGAGACACCCAGGGAAACCCGGCGGGCCGGCGCCAGGGAGCCCCGGAGGAAAGGCGGGAAGGACGCCGAAGCCCGCCCAGACGACCCCAAGGCCAATTAAAGGAGACGGCCCCTAGGCAGAGCACAAAGGGCGTAGGGCCCACCACGCCTGGCCACAAGGCGACGCCGGCAGGGGCACGCCTGGCCGTCGACGGGGCCCCGGGCAGGGCGCACGCCTGGGCACGCCGCGCGGCGGGGCCCCTTGGACACGGACGGGCACGGCTGGACGGGGCCCCACATGAGAGGAGACCGAACGCAGGCCACTAGGGACGCGGCCCAGGGCACGCCGACCCTAAGCCAGCCACGCGACCAGCACGGCACGGGGGCGCCCGGCACAGGCCCAAGGAGGGCGCCCCAGCTCTCCGGGAACAACAGCAGAGAGCCCGAAGGACTAACTAAGGCGGCACACACGTACCGCGAAGGGAAGGCGCTTGGCACACGCCGCACTGGTGAGACCTGACTAGAGTTGAACAGAAAACCTCACCTTGGGTTTAGAAGTGTAGGGCAGGAGGGGCCTGCCGGAACAGTCTGGGGTGTCGAGGGCCCCAGGATGTCCGTGAGAGAGAGGCCAGGTACCGAGGCAGCTGGCGTGTTGTCCATCTCGTGCGAAGTCGGGCGGCCGGGGAGTGGTTGCGAGGGCAGCGGCGAGGGCGGGCGGAGTGAGGCAGAGCCCCATTGTGCGCCCGTATTTATACGGCCCCAAACTGCCCGCGCAACGCCGCGGGACGCGCTGCGCAATTGTTTCTTTCTCCCCCGCCAGAAAAATCCCCGCTTGTGAAGCAGTGACCATTACTAATCAAGCTGTCAATGTAATCAATCAGAGCTTTAATATAACAATGTGCTTTAATATACTTACTAAGCTCTCTCGTCTCATTTTTCTCTTGCAATGTATCTTTATCATTTATCAATTTTGATAGAAATTACCTACTTAAAATTATCTGTTAGATTAAGGACCTGCCCGAAACGCTGTGCGTACTAGTGGCTTTACAAGAATGTAAATACTGTACTATCCAATGTATTCTCACAAACCCAATGTACCTTCTTGTATATATATAAATAAATAAATAAAATAAATAAATAAATAAATAAATAAACGTCAATCTTACAATCAAGACTTCCTCAGCAAATCACACAACACCACACTGGCGACGAGGAAGAACAGTGAACGCAGGTATGCGTCCAGCTCTAAACACAAGGAAGAAGCATGCTGTCTCGCCCCGTAGGAGGAGAAACCGTGGTGTCTGTGAGCACCAGACCAACGCTGTGTGCCAAGCAATGCTGTATGCTACCAATGCTGAGTGCTGACCAATGCTGTGTACTGACTGAAGCTTTGTGCTAACTGAAGCTTTGTGCTGAAGAAGCTTTGTGCTGACAGAAGCTGTGTGCTAACTGAAGCTGTGTGCTGACTGAAGCTGTGTGCTGAGGAAGCTGTGCGATATCTCCCGATACTGTGTACAAAACGACGCTTTGATGCTGTGTACAAAACGACGCTTTGATGCTGTGTACAAAACGACGATTTGATGCTGTGTGCAAAACGACGCTTTGATGCTGTGTACAAAACCCGATGTTTTGTGTATGAAACGACGCTCTGTGCTACACAATTCATCATACTGTGAACTGTCTGCTGTGTTGACGGTGCTGAAAACTCATCAAACAACGTTGCTGACAACTTCTGTGCCAACTGCTGTGCAGCTGCGAGTAGGAACAACACCACATTTACACAAAGCTAGGTAAGAGGTCAGTTGCTGCTGTATTGTGCACTGTTGTGAACTTTTGCATTAAAATGCTTGTCTGCTTTTGCAAAATTAAAGTAATTACAGTGAATTCTTAACTTACATATACAGTGCAGTAAGTGTTTAGTATTCTGAGGAACATTAAAGTGATAAGTTTACATTTATACAGTAAAAATGGCAAATATACCTCAGTTTCCTGCATTTGATCCTTATTGTGACCAGACAAACCTGTCACAGAGGTGGACCAGATGGCTTAAAAGGTTTGAAAATTTGTTGATAGTTTCAGACATCAAAAGTGCTGAAAGAAAGCGTGCCTTTCTACTTCATTATGTAGGTGATCGAGTTTGTGACATCTTTGACACACTGAAAGACACTGGTGGTGCCAAAGATTATGACATTGCCAAAGCCAAATTAACTGAACATTTCAAACCTAGACAAAACACTGCTATGGAGATTTTGCATTTCAGGAGAGCAAAACAACTCTATAATGAAACTGTTGATCAGTACCATACACGTCTACAGGGTTTAACAGCTTATTGTGAGTTTGTTGATGTTGACAAAGAAATCAAACAGAAAATAACTGAACATGCACATCTACACGTCTACGTCGAAGAGCTGTAGAACTTGTTGGTGATGACAGTTCTCTTACCAAGATACTGGATATGGCTCGTCGAATGGAAGATGCTGCACGTGATGCTCGTGTCATGGAGTGCAGTGCCAACGGTTCTGCCACTGTTACTAACAGTGATGAGGTACGTAAGGTTCAGGGAGGACATCGTGATCAAAGAAGATATCATGACAAACCTAACAGCAAATTGAGCCGAGAGCCACATCACAACTGGAGTCGTGGAACAAGACTCAAGCAGTCACAACGACCCACATCAGAGGGTGTCAACAATAAATGTTACAATTGTGGAGGAGACTACCCACACCAAGATAATGTTTGTCCTGCTCAAGGTAAGAAGTGCTATGAGTGTGGAAAAGTAGGTCATTTTGGTGCTATGTGTCGTTCCGCACTCAAGAAACCACAGTCAATGAATAAAAGCACTGTACGAGGATCAGGTCATAGGGGTCGAGGTGGTAAACGCAATATATTGCACCTCATATCCAGAATGTTAACAATGTACAAGACAACATGACATTACAAACAGTCTCAGATGACAGTGAATGTGAGTACATTTATGGAATATAATCAATCACAGAATGGAATAATCTTCCAAACAACCCAGAGACTATAATATACATTGCTGGCATTTATCAGCAGAACTATTCGCATACTTTGCGTCATTATATAATGGAATGTGAAAAAGTCGCGGAATTCAGAGATAACACCATCAATAGTGTCCAAGAAATGTGTAAGTACTTCATTCATAATGATGTGCTGCCCGAAATCTTAGCGAAGTATCCAAAATTTGGTTACTGTAGGTAATGCATGCACATGACTGTAAAGCTGCCGCCCAGTTGGGTGGGTGTGCAGCAAGACTAGTGACTCACTATAGATGTAAAGTGCCTCGTATAGTGACTGTTGTGAGCCTCTTGTTGAATCACTTGTGATACAAAGATTATTGATGTGTGTATTTGTGTGGGTGATTGAATATGTATGTGTATGTATATATGTATATTTATATATATGTATATTTATATATATGTATATTTATATATATGTATATTTATATATATGTATATTTATATATATGTACATGTATATATAACATTAATAATTGTGTAACTAGCATCAAAATATTGTTATTTGCTTAGCTAAACGAACTAGAGGGTTCAGTTCCTGAACCGATTTTGTGCCTCTGTAATCCTTTACACCACCGCCCACGGGATGGGTATGAGGTGCGTAATAAAGAAATGAAATGGTATTTATCTCCAAATTCTCATTGGCACTGGATCAAATATTGACACCATTGCTGAGTGTCACTATAAGATATTTAAAAAAACAGTTCCCAAAGCTTGAGAACTACAATGGTAAAGCCATTGCTTCAAAGGTAGCCTTGCCAGTGATTGGAACTTTCACTGCAGAGATTAAATCAAAGAGTGCAATGCTCATTACTACATTCCATGTTGTTAGGAATGCATAGGAGTCTCTGCTCAGTTACAAGACTTCAACCAACTTGGGGCTACTTCAGCATTCTAATGCTGTAGCAGAGGAATCTGCAAACAATATTGATTCTATTGTTGCTGAATTTTTTTGATCGATTTAAATCCATAGGTTGTTATACTGATAGCAAAGTACATCTGCATATCAACCCAGATGTAATTCCAGTAGCCCAACCACATCGCCGACAGCCATTCCATACTCTGAACTTTAATTGAACGAACGATATTCCTAGACAAGAGACTCAACTTCAGTACCCACATACAACACATAACTAAGAAAGTCTCTAAAACAGTTGGTATACTCTCCAAAATCAGATATTATGTTCCTAACTCTGCTCTCATCTCTCTATATTATGCACTAATCTATCCCTATCTCAACTATGGTATCTGTGCATGGGGTTCAACCACTGCAAACCACCTCAAGTCCATCATCACCCAGCAAAAATCTGCTATCAGAATAATATCAAATTCTGCTTTCAGACAACACACAGCCCCCTTGTTTAACTCCCTAAACATGCTAAACATAATCTCACTCCACAAATTCTCTTGTGTCAACTACATTTACAAAACCCTGTTCTTAAATGCAAATCCTTGTCTGAAACTCTTCCTGGACAGATGTAATAGGACCCATTATCACCACACCAGAAATAAATATCTCTTTGATATCCCCAGAGTTAAACTTAATCTGTGTAAACACTCTATGCAAATAAAGGGACCCAGTTTATGGAACTCACTCCCTACTGAATTGAAAAGCTGTCCAACTTTTACATCATTCAAAATCAATACTGTACTAAAAAGTACCTAATTTCATCTTCATAGTTTTTCACCTTTTGCCTTAAAATTGCACTGTATCAATTGCTACCCAATCTCCCAACCTTTATGTTCCCAATTTGAACATCTTTACCATTGTGATCATTGCTGTTTTCTTATATGTGCTGCCAATCTGTTGTATGGTGTTTATAAATCTTGTTTATCTGTATCTTTTGCTACCCAGTCTCCCAATCTTTATGTACCCATTCTGAACATCTTACCATTGTGATCATTGCTGTCTTATATGTGCTGTCAATCTGCTGTATGGTGTCTATTAACCTTGTTTAAATTACTAATCAAGCTGTCAATGTAATCAATCAGAGCTTTAATATAACAATGTGCTTTAATATACCTACTTATCTCTCTCATCTCATTTTTCTCTTGTAATGTATCTTTATCATTTATCAATTCTGATTGAAATTACCTACTTAAAATTATCTGCTAGATTAAGGACCTGCCCGAAACGCTGTGCGTACAGTGGCTTTACAAGAATGTAAATACTGTACTATCCAATGTATTCTCACAAACCCAATGTACCTTCTTGTATATATATGTTACGACCCTGGGTTCTCCAGTGGAAACCAGAGGTCAAAATTGAGCTATTAAACTTTCTGGTAGTATAGTTGAGTGCATCTCGAGCGGCAATTGTTTGTATCTTCCCTGCCAGACGTAAGACTATTATTGTTTCTCAAAGAGCATTTAAAGACTGAGCTGGGGGTTGATTATTAAATAATAACATATGCACCAACTTTGCTTACTAATACTTTCTAATCATTTGTAAAGTAACAATACGTTGCATAGGGGAAGATCTTTAATGTGCTTAGCTGCACGATCAATTAGGCTCCTTCCGGCACCACGACATGGGAGGCCTAGCTGGTCCCTAGGAGGTCCTTCTCTGGCTGGCGTTCGTGCGGACGAGACCTACTCTGTGGCTGCACCCCTAATCTCCTCCCTTCTCCTCTTACTTATTTCCCTTACCTTAAGTTCCTGTACCCTCAAGTTAAGTATTGTATGATTTCTAAGTGTACCTACTCTGGTTGTAACGATTGGTGAGACCTGGGGGTAGTAGTTGCCAGTGTTTTGGGTAACCCTAAGTGTTGTGTTTTGTATTAGGGTACCACATGGTCTCACTACCCTAAGCTGCATCCAGCTTCAGTGCTTATCCAGTAGTACTTTACCCTAGCTTGTTATTAGTGTAAACCTTGTATCCTGCCTACGTGGACCAAGGCTTCTAACGTAAGATAGTGTGGTAAAGTTATTATTATTATTGTTATTGGTGTGAGTGTATATGGGGGGTTGTTAAGGGGTTAATAAATAAGTACATGAATTACAGAGTATCCCTTCTTCCTGTGTGGGAGTGCATAGATCAACCCTTAGACTAACATATATGGTCTAGTAGCAAGTTATTACTACTGTGGATAGTTTATTTTGGGGGCCGGGCCTTTTAGCTCTCCCATATTTGATACTCTTGTCTTCTAACTACCCTTACCCCTTAATAGTACCAGTTCCCCATAGAAGCACACACATATTATTTATAACAATATATGAATAAATAAATAAATAAATAAATAAATAAATAAATAAACGAACGAACGTCAACAACACCTGTCGGCCCTGCCCTCCCTCCTCTTTTATCAGCTGATCCTTGAGCTCTCGGCTACCAACAAATGATGTAGCATCACCCGAAGGCAGCTAAGTACACAGTGACCCAAATGTGATTGAGAAAACCAACAAGACCAACCCGTAATTCTCTCATTTCGACCTCACTAGTGTTGCTCCCTGGAGCTAGGACGTTCACTGCTGCCTATCAACGAGTCTTCCCTATTTGTTCCTGCCTACATTTATCCTGCTACCATGCAAAGTAAGACCAGTAAGACCCTTAAGAAAGAAAGCACACCAAACAAGAATAACCCTACTAGCCAGGGGCCGGATTCGGGAAGGTACTTACGAAGGTTTTTCCTCTTAGCTAAGAACGAATTCCTTCTTAGCGCCTTCGTGGCGGCTACGTCCGTATTCAAAGAGCTACCCTAAGTGGAAAAATCTTCGTAAGTTCATTCCGGGATTTAAGTGTGGTTTCGACCACTCGTAGCTTTACGTAAACTGGATATAAGTCATTTTTTCTCTATTACATAACACTGGGATCGATTTATGATATTGGAACATGACCAAAACATTATAGCTGGTGAATCTAGTGGAGAGTAATCCTTCGTGTTAGTTATATATGCATTCTCTGCTTGAAACTTGAAGTAAATATGTGTTTGATGATAGTAGAATTAGTTTTATAATAGCAAGATATTATACCAGTAGTTATTAAGTAAATAAACACTGGTGAACATGAAATATGAGAGAAGGTGATGAACCCTGCCTGATGGGATCATTTACTATCACCAAATGCCCCTGTTCACCTAGTAGTAAGGGTGTACCTTAGCTATACATACCCATTTCTAATTTATTTAGTTTGGTTTTATTTTGAAATTAATCTGGGTGAGACATAAAATAAAAATATGCTGCACAAATGATGTTAGGTAAGGAAAAGGGTAAAAATGTCAAAAACTTTATTCATTGAATACTTAAAGCTATAATTATGACTATATAGATTATTAAAACAGAGAGAGGGAAGTAGGGGTCCAAGACCTCTCCCTGTTCAACCCGTTCTCGCAAATTTAATAAGTCAATATTGACTTATTAAATATGTGCATAGGTGACATACTTAACATATACAATTTGGGTGTGGAACAAGTAATTATCAAAAGAAGGCACCATGCCAGGAAGGCTATGTAGCAGTGAGGCAGCTACTTATTTGAGAAATGCTTATTTTATTTACCTTATAAGCTGAGGCAACTTATTTTATTTGAGGAATACTCAGCTGATTCCTCTACATTTAGCATGGAACAAATTTGTGTCCAAGACCTCTTCCTGTTACTCAATTTGGCTGTGTGTAACCAAACTAGAAGTGCTCTACAAATCAAGGGACCCAGAATGTGGAATGACCTCCCGAATCATGTCGACGGCTGTACCTCTCTCAACCAGTTTAAGAGTTAAACCAAGTACTGCCTAATTAACTCCATGTAACCTAACTTACCTCCTAAATGTCAACCCATGTCTTGCTATTTTTTAAACAACGCTGTTCACCAACATGTGCAATTGCTGATTTATGCTATGTTAACCCCCTTTTTGTATTTTTTATTCCTTCTTTCAACACAATTTATACCTAATCCCGATTACTATTAAGTTTTAGTCTGTTTTTTTCCCCCCACACCTTGCCCGAAATGCTAGAGTATTAGTGGCTTTAGGTATTGTATGTACTAGCTCTGCCTATAAATCCAACATTATGTTTGTAAATCAACTGTATGTACTTTTCCTGAATAAAATGTATTTATTATTTATTTTTTAATCAGTAAGTATTAAAAGAAGGCACCAAGCTGGGAAGGCTATGTAGCACCATTGTGTGTAACAATAAACCAAATTTTTTTAACAAATAATGCACCTGTATGGGAAAACAAATCCTGTCAGCTGTAAAAATATTGATGCAGTTATTTAAATGAAAAATATAATGAAAGAAATATTACTGGTTTATTTTTTCCTATCTTTTTGTACTGTACAGTATATCCAAGGAAGTGAAAAATTGAGACATAATGCACAATTTAATGAATGATTAGCATGGATTAGCAGTTCAAAAGAAATATGACTTGTATTACATATCAACATGAGATCTTAATGATCCATGGTCAACATGATTTAATAAGGATAATACAGTACTGTATTTGTAATAATACAAACTATAATTTAAAATCTTTATTACTGATTTTTTTTATTAAGATTAGGTATACACAGCAATGTGCTGCTACCCTATTCTATATGGAATATTACGCAGTGTAGATAAAAAACTAGCTATAAGTTTATCTAATACTCCCATCTCACAGGATGGTTAGACATACTGTACATGGAATCAATTTAGAAAATACCAGCCTCAATACAAAAAACAAATCAACTCTGACTAAACAACTCTAAGCAATTTTCACAAGAGGTAAGCACTGAATCATGGAAACATTATATTATAATTACTCTTACCAGTTTCTACAAAACTCCTCTCAAACAATGTATTTTTAAACATGTTTAGGTATACACAGCAATGTGCTGCTTCTCTATTCTGTATAAAGGACCACACAGTGTAGATCAAAAACCAGCTACAAGCTCACCTCACAGGATGGCCAGTCATACATGGAATTAGGAGAGAACAAAATACTTAATGCTGATCTATTAGCCTCCACTGGCAAAATCTGGGTGCAGCACAAGAATATCTTCCAATATTCCTGAGTGTATGAAGTAATTACAGAGCTCAAAATACCTCATACCATTTGGTATGAAGTCACTGATAACAGGACAATCACTGATATAGTGTTGGAGAGTATGTTCTCTCAAGTAGGACTGAAAACAGATGTTTTTTTCCCACCAAGAGGGCTATAAACCCATGGAACCGCCTACCCGCTGAAGCCGTAAATGCCAAATACCAGCTAAAAAATATAATTAAGACAATTGGCGGGCCCTTCAACAAGCCGCCGGCTTTCTGTCCTCTTCGAGGTCACTAGATAGTTAGTGGCCCTTGGGTAAATTCAGTAAATATATACAATAATTGTCAGCGCATCTTCCGAGCAACAAGGACAGCTACACAGTATCTCTTAGAATTACGTAGGTAAACAACAAATGTAACATATTTGTTTACTACAATGTCGGTGCTGGCTGTAGAAGTTGAAAAAACATTGTTTTACTTCGAAATATACTAATTTTATAAGAAAATTCGACGTAAATAGGAGGCAGTAGAGCTGCGATAAGCCAGCGCTAAATCTTCAATATGAAGAATGTTGCTGCTCTCTGATTGGCCAAACGAAACACAGTAGTGACCTCTATCGGCACGCAGGTGAACCAACAATTTTTCTTCCTAAGTATACCTTATTGAATCGCACCTAAGCATCTTCTTAGGGCGCACTTAGGAACCTTCGTAGCAAACCCACTTACGAAGAAATACACAGAGCTTCCTGAATCTAGGTCCAGGCTAACAACATGATTAATTCAGCTATCTCCCCCTCGGTGGCCGCCGTGGGGGGTACCGACTCTCCCCCCGTCAACAATAACAAACAATCTCAGCTGGGCGCAGCGCAGTCTCTGACACGGGCCATGCAACTATTAGGTAGCCATATGGACCAACGAGCTGCTGCCCCTTGTTCTGACTTCAAGCGCCTTACTGATAACCTTGAGCCATGGCCATGGCTCAAGTTATTAACTCAAGTACATGAAGATCAAATGAAAGTAATCAAAGAGCAGTCGGCCTTAATAATGAACCTGCAAGGTTCATTATTATCTTTGCAGAATGAAGCTGGTGACTTACTCAAGAACAATCAAGATCTATCTACCAAAGTCGTCAACCTCGAACAAGAATTAAACCTCCTCAAGAACACAGTTACTAACTTTAATCCAGATATTGATTTTTTTTTATTGATTTTTTTCTCTTGTAATGTATCTTTATCATTTATCAATTCTGATTGAAATTACCTACTTAAAATTATCTGCTAGATTAAGGACCTGCCTGAAACGCTGCACGTACTAGTGGCTTTACAAGAATGTAAATACTGTACTGTATACTCACAAACCCAATGTACCTTCTTGTTTATATATAAATAAATAAATAAATAAATAAATGAAACCACTAAAAAACAGGAAGAAATATTGCAACAGCTTGAGAACCATCTGAACAACCTATAACAACAACACACTGTTACCCAAGACGAGACAGACCAACATAAACTACTTGAGTCTGTAATTATCTCTTCACGTGATTTTCCCCAAGAAACTGATGGTGAAGACTGTGCTGCCATCGTGATCAAGGGGCCATGGTAACCGAAAATCCGAAGAAAATGGAATATTTACGAAAAATTACGAAAAATACTACAACGTTCTGGCAACACTGTGGTCCAAACCGTTTAATGATATCTTGAAAAATAACGTAATTAGAGTCAAATTTCCCGCTGCAACTTTTGTGAATCTGGTCCTCGCGGCGTGAGTGCACCGCGGGGTATTGTATCTTACGTTGTAGAAGTCTTATTTTTCGTAATAGCGTTGAAAATAACATGTTATGCATAAAATGAATATAAACTCACTCATTGGCAACAGTATCGTGTGAGAGAGAGGGTGGTATGTGGCTCAGCCCATCAGTGACTGTGTGTCTCTCATGGGCAGTAGATGTATCGCTGACGCGCTCTCACAATACCTCCCAGAACTCATGCTATTATTGCTATTTGTACTGCAATATGATTTACCAAACGAACAAGAGAAAAGCATTGAAAGCTAGATGCATGCGAGCTCTCCAGAGAAGGTACGAGCTGGCCGCAATGCGTAAATCACGCATTGTCACGAGTGACCGCGAGTATGAGTATCTTGTCGCGCGCGCTATGCAACTCCAACTTTTACAACTAGATCTGGTCTCACAGCCTTTATTTATTATGCAATTTACATGAAACTTGCACATTATACGTAGAGTTTACGCCTCTATAAACGGATGTCATTATTCTTATCTACGTAGATTTATTGTTTCTTGGCCTATTCCTAGACAAGAGACTCAACTTCAGCACCCACATTCAACACATAACTAAGAAAGTCTCTAAGACAGTTGGTATACTCTCCAAAATCAGATATTATGTTCCTAACTCTGCTCTCCTCTCACTATATTATGCACTAATCTACCCCTATTTTAATTATGGTATCTGTGCATGGGGGTCTACCACTGCAAACCACCTTAAGCCCATCATCACACAGCAAAAATCTGCTATCAGAATAATAACTAACTCTGCTTTCAAACAACACTCAGCTCCCTTGTTTAAATCCCTAAACTTGCTAAATATTAACTCCCTCCACACATTCTCTTGTGTCAACTACATTTACAAGACCCTGTTCTTAAATGCAAACCATGCTCTGAAACTCTCCCTGGACAGATGTAATAGGACCCATTATCACCACACCAGAAATAAATATCTCTTTGATATCCCCAGGGTCAAACTTAATCTGTGTAAACACTCTATGCAAATTAAGGGACCGAGTCTATGGAACTCACTCCCTAGTGAATTGAAAAACTGTAAAACTTTTGCCTTATTTAAAAGCAAAACCAAAAAGTACCTAACTTCATCTATTTAGTTTCCTACACTGAGCTTTAAATTTGCTCTGTACCTAGTGTTACCCAATCTCCTAATTTTTATGTAATATCAAACAACCTTATCATTGTGCTCATTGCTGTCTTCTTTTATGTGCTAGCCATATGCTGTATTGTGACTACCAATTTTTGTCAACTACCATTCAAGCTGTCATTGCAATCAATCTTATATTGTTTCTGCTGTATTATGCCTACCAATTTGTTGTCAACTACCATTTTAAGCTGTCATTGCAATCAATCATAGCTACCTATGTGCTTAATATACTGTACCTATAATTTTCTCTCATCTTCTTTTTTTTTCATTCCATGTAATCTGTTATCATTTTTTTGTCTATAAATTTTGCAAGTATTTACTTCCTTAAAATTTTCTTAGATTAAGGACCTGCCCGAAACGCTGCGCGTGCTAGTGGCTTTACAAGACTGTAATTACCATATTTGTATCCTCACATTCCTTATGTACATTCTTGTATATGCATAAATAAAATAAAATAAAATTGATTTTATAAATAATGATACACTTCATTTTGTTGCATACGTTTTTGGGAAACTTTTATAAATCTGTATTATTGCACTAAATACATCTGGGATAATGATGTGACATGCAAATCTTTATTATATAGTAAGGTCATAGCGGAGTGTCGTATAAATAATTTTGGTTCACAATTGTGGGCTGTGAAATCAATTGAACATGGTTGAAAAATTCTTTTTTTTTTTTTTTTTTTCTCCGTCTCTATTTAGGCTGAGATGCTGAAACTTGGCCTAGGTGCAGCACCTTTCACATGTATCAGGATAATAAATTATGAATACCCTACAACAATTTCTTATATCCTGGTACTTTGGCCCCTCAAAGTATTGTAGGATAAGTTAAGGTATTCGATCCAAAAAAATGACATCAAAGTAGCTTATAGAGTGGGTACCAAATCATCTGGTACTAATAACAGGAGAATTCGTTTAAAACTAGATAGCTGCTCCCGCAAGTCTGATCTTATCTCATCTGCAGTCGCTAGTAAATCCACTGTTTATGTGAATGAATGTCTGACCAGGTTCAGGCAAAATCTCTTTTTTAAACTGCGTGGTTTCTGCAAAAATTCCCCGACAATTAAACACTGTTTTGTGCGAGATGGTAAAATTATAGCTAGGAGGACTGACACTGGAAAAACCTATTCAATAACCACTGAAGCTCACCTTAATTCTTTCCTCAGTGACTGTGGGATAACTGCTGTATAGCCTGAATTCAAATTATAATCTCATTTAACTACCTTTGTGTACTTTAGCTCTGCCTTTCCTTTCAAAAGGTTTTAACTTTATTTAAAAAAAAAAAAAATAATAATATTGTCATTTTTATTATTGTCTTTTTTTCTTTTTACTCCCATATTCCATAGTACACTGGCTTTGCCTGTGTCCTCTAGTATTAACTTCATTATCCAGTGTTCCTGAGTGTATCTCTATTTAAACTACCTCAGTTTGTTTTAGTGTAACTTTAGTATTCAACTATAGTGTACTTATAATAGTATAGTAAGCAAGCTTTTCATTTTATAGAATTCATAATTGCTTTTTTACTTTTTTGGTCATCTATTGTTATTAATTATTCTAGTTAATTTTTTACATTCCTAGTTCCCATTAAGTTTTTTTTTTCTTTTTACTTAAAATTACCATTAAGTTTATATTACTTTAGAATTTTTATTCTACTTTTTTCTTTGTTTTCTATTTTGTAATTTGCCATTCTTGCCTTGTTTTCCTGCAAACAGCCTTTTTATGCAGACAAGTATAGACCCAGAACTAAACCTCTTATCCACTATCTATGACAATCATCACTTCAATGATCAAAATTGCAGATATTTTACAGCACATGATGTAAACAATGTATTAACAGATAATCACAATATCTCTGTAATCAACTTGAACGTTAGATCCCTAGGTAAACACTTCGATGATGTTAGTGCCTTGATTGAAACTATTGACAACAAATTCTCTTTTATTATACTTACTGAAACGTGGTTGAAAGAGGATACTACTCAACTCTTTAACATGACTAACTACTCGGCAATTCACAACTGTCGTCAAATGCAGAGAGGTGGTGGTACTGCTCTTTACTACCACCAAGAACTAACATGCTCAAAAATAATTAGAACTAGAGACTGCTGTGGGGAGTATATCTTCGCCAGTTTCAGAGTCAAGGGTGCTGAGTCTGTCCTGTCTGTGGGTGCGGTCTATAGAATTCCTAACACTGATGTGTCTGAATTCAATTCAAACCTTAGAAATCTAATACTAGATAACAGACTGAACAAAAACCATCTAATTATCGCAGGGGACTTTAATATTGACCTCTGCGAGCCGGAACACCCTACTGCTGTTAGCTTCCTCAACTGTATGAATTCCTGTTTCCTCATACCCTTAATCACTAGACCAACTAGAATCACTGATAGTACTGCTACGACTCTAGATCACATCTGGACCAACATAACCTCTCCGCTTACTTCAGGTATAATCACCGATAGCACTACAGACCATTACCCCACATTTCTCTTAACTAACATTATCAAACCACCTCTTGAGTCAAGGGAGCTAAGCTTTAGGCTGCACAATGAAACTGCTATAAACAATTTTATAACTGCTGCTGATAATGTCAACTGGGAGTCCGAGTTAGATAACATAGGGGACATCAACCTAGCAGTGCAATCTTTTCTACAAACAACTCTTAGCAATTATAACATCCACTGTCCTATGCTTACAAAACAAGTCACAAACAAAAGGCTTAACAATCCTTGGCTTACAAAGGGAATACTTAAATCCATTAACAAAAAAACACAACCTTGAGAAGAAGTATAGGTTAGGAACCGTCTCCAAAGAATTCTCAAAGAATTACTCGTTATTGCTATCTAAAATAATTAGACGAGCCAAAACTAAATACTATGAAGATAAATTTACCCAAATAAAGAGCAACATTAAAAAAACTTGGAGCACAATTTCACAAATATTGGGATCAAAGAAGATTTTAAATAACAAACCAACACTCCTGTCCAATAACGTTGGTCAGCTTTCAGCCTCTGATTCTGCTATTGAGTTCAATAGGTTCTTCTCTTCCATTGGGTCATCCCTTGCAAATGATATTCCATCTTCCAGTACTGATGTTAATGACTATCTTACAGGTAACTATCCACAGTCTCTGTACCTAAAGCCTACTAATTCCACTGATGTCAATGAAATAATCCTTTCCCTTAAAACCAAGTCTAGTGCCCTCGAGGAGATACCAACTTTAATTTACAAAAAAGCCTCCAGATCTTTAGCCCCTGCTATTGCATTGCTCTTCAACAAGTCACTTGAACTCCAAACCTTTCCAGACATTCTAAAAAAGCAAGAGTAACCCCTGTCCACAAATGTGGTGATCACTCAGATGTTAACAACTACAGACCTATATCAATCCTGCCTAACTTGTCAAAAATATTCGAAAAACTAATCTACAAGCAGCTTTACTCTTTTCTAGCCAAACACAATATACTTAGCTCTTGTCAATATGGCTTCAGACCCAAAAAAAGCACTAACGATGCACTTATTAGTATGATTAACTTGATTCACGCAGCTCTTGATAAAAAGGAGTTCCCTGTTGGGTTATTTGTGGACCTGCGTAAGGCTTTTGACACTGTCAACCACCAGAACCTTCTTCTTAAATTACATCATTATGGAGTCAGAGGACACTCCCTGCAATACCTCAAATCTTATCTTACTGACAGGCTCCAGTATGTTTCTGTGAATAATACAATTTCTCCCACCCTACCCATCAACATTGGTGTTCCTCAGGGCAGCATACTTGGCCCTCTCCTCTTTCTCATCTACATTAATGACCTTCCAAATGCCTCCCAACACCTCAAACCAATTCTATTTGCTGACGACACAACCTTCATTTACTCCAGTCCTGACCCCCTTGCTCTAAATGCCACAGTAAATACTGAGCTAGAGAAAGTCCATCTTTGGCTAACTGCCAACAAACTCACCCTTAACATTGACAAAACGTTTTATATTCTGTTTGGCAATAAATCCTCTAATCAAATAAATCTCAAAATAAACAATACCCAAATTTGTAACAAATTAGATGGCAAATTCCTTCTCGTTCTCATCGACCACAAGCTGAATTTCCAGGGACACATTCTAAATATATAAAAAAAAGTTTCAAAAACTGTTGGCATTCTTTCTAAGATCAGATATTATGTACCACGCGCTGCCCTGGTGACTCTCTATTACTCCCTCATCTATCCATATCTCAACTATGGTATTTGTGCTTGGGGTTCTACTACCCAAAATCATTTACGTCCTCTAATTACTCAACACAAAGCTGCTATTAGGACAATATCCAACTCTAGCCCCAGACATCACTCGGTACCCTTACTCAAATCTCTGAATATGTTAGATATTAAGTCATTGCACATTCTCTCATGTGTATTATACATATATAAAACGCTGAACTGTAATGCCAATCCTGACCTCAAAAGATTCATTGAAGGTTGTAACAGAACCCATGAGCACCACACCAGAAATAAATACAGTTTTGATATTCCTAGAGTACGACTTAATCAAACTAGAAATGCTCTTCAAATCAAGGGACCCAGAATGTGGAATGATCTTCCCAACCATGTTAAAGACAGTACCTCTCTCAACCAGTTTAAGATAAAAACGAAGCACTACCTAATAAATTCCCTGTAACCTACCTTACCCCTCTGTTGTCAACCCATGTATGTTTTTTTTTTTTTCAAAACAACGCTGTTTGAATGTAATTTTCTGTAATAATTTGTAATTGTATTTGTGCTGCTTTTTCAACCATGTTCCCCCCTCTTTTACCTCTATTTTTATTTGTTCTCAACACATTTTATTCTTTTTACCCATTAGTTTTAAGCTTTAGTCATTAATGTTTTTCCTGCCCGAAACGCTTTGCGTAATAGTGGCTTTAGGCATTGTATGTACTAGCTCTATCTATTAACCCAACAAACTTTGTAAAATCTCTTTATGTATGTACCTTACCTAAATAAACATTTATTTATTTATTTATTTATTTATTTATTTACAAGCCCAACACCATGGGAAAGCCCAATTGTCACTCCACCAAAGCCGAAGAATCCAGATGAGATACGCATCTGTGTGGACATGCGTGTTCCCAACAAGGCAATAATGCGTGAACGCCATCCTACACCCACTGTAGATGATATGATCTACTGCCTGAATGGTGCAACTCTTTTCAGCAAGTTAGATTTAAACAAGGGCTATCATCAGCTTGAACTTGATGATGAGAGTCGCTTCATCACAACATTTACGACACATCGAGGTCTGTATAGGTACAAGCGCCTGAGTTTTGGTATCAACAGTGCTGCCGAGGTATTCCAGCACATCATCAGCCAGGTATTGCAAGATATACCTAATGCTGACAACATCTCTGATGACATCATTGTTTATGGCCGTACCCAAGCTGAACACGACAAAGCTCTTCGTGCAACATTGGAATGCTTGCGAGAAAAGAATCTGACGTTAAGCCGAGCAAAGTGTGAGTTCAATCAACATAAAATTAAATTCTTTGGACATGTGCTTAGTGACAAAGATCTGTCTCCAGATCGTAAGAAGTTGCACATATAAAAAATGCTGCACCTCCTTCAACATCCACTGAAGTACATAGTTTTCTGGGAATGGCAAACTACTGTTCTCGCTTCATTCCAGATTTTGCTACCATTACGAAGCCTCTACGTGTGCTCCTGAAGAAAAATGCATCATGGTACTTGAGTGATATCGAGCAAAATGCATTTGATGCTGTGAAAGATGCACTAGTAGAGAATGCGACTGCTGCATACTTTGATCCATCAATGGACACTGAGTTAACGATGGATGCTAGTCCTGTTGGTTTAGGTGCTGTTTTAGCCCAACACAAACCTGGTCAACCAGATTCCAGAGTAGTAATTGCCTACGCCAGCCATTCTCTCACAGATGTTGAGCAACGATACAGATAGAGAAGGAAGCTCTTGCTCTTGTATGGGGACTGTGAACTGTGAACACTTCGATGTGTATCTGCTTGGTGCACCCTTCACCACGATAGTCACTGACCACAAGACGTTGGAGACCATCTTCAAGTATCCAAAGTCCAAACCACCAGCTCGCATTGAGAGATGGGCTCTTCGTCTGCAACCATACAACTTTACGGTGAAATACAAGCCAGGTGCAGGCAATCCTGCTGATTACATCAGTCGACATCCTGCCAACAGTTTCACCATCACCAAGGATCAGCAAGTTGCCGAGGAATATGTACACTCTGTAACCTGTGATGCAGTCCCTAAGGCTCTCACTCTTGATGAAATCCGTACTGCAGCCCTAGAGGACCCAACTCTGCAAGCAACAGTGGATGCATTGACTAAGAAAAAGTTTCCACGCATACCACCCTCAGGAGTTGACCAAGATGCATTCAAAGCACTTGAACGCATCCAGACAGAATTACGTGTTACGCAACAACGCGACACTGTGCTGCGAGGTACTCGTATCGTCATTTCAGCAGTTCTCCAGCAGCGTGCTCTGAAGCTTGCACATCAAGGACACCAAGGTCTTGTTAGGACCAAACAGCTGCTACGAGAAAAGGTGTGGTTTCCTGGCATTGATCGTCAAGCAAAGGTCATGCATGATGCTTGTGTCCCTTGCCAAGCTGCAGTGGATACTTTAAGATCATCACCTCTACAACCTTCACCACTACCTGCTGCACCATGGACGGAAGTATTGATGGACTTCTGCGGACCACTACCAACTGGAGAGTACTTGATGGTAGTCATTGATGATCACTCACGTTATCCAGAAGTAGAAATCATCACTTCCACATCTGCAAAGGCTGTCATCCCGAAACTCGACAAGATCTTTTCAAATTTTGGCATTCCCGAAGTTGTCAAGACAGACAATGGACAAGACTTCGTCAACTTTGCTGAGCATATTGGATTCAAACACCGCCGTGTGATGCCACTACATCCTCAAGCAAATGGAGAAGTTGAGAGATTCATGCAACCTCTCATGAAAGCGGTACGCTGTGCTCATGCCGAAGGACGATCCTGGAAACAAGCTATGTATGCTTTTCTCAGGAACTACCGTGCAACACCACATGGAACACTGAGCAAGTCGCCTGGTGAACTTTTATTTGGACGTCCTATGAGGATCTCACTACCCGTCATGCCAGCCGAGGTAACGGATAAACGTCTCGCTCGGAAGGATGCACTAGCCAAGGGCAAAATGAAAATTGCTCATGATCAACGTGCAAAGGAACAATTCATAAAGGTTGGAGATACTGTTCTCGTTAAAAAGAAAAAAGAGGGAAAGCTAGATATGCCGTATGATACGAAACCATATAAAGTGATTAGTGTAAAAGGAACTATGGTAACAGCTAGTAATAGAGATCATAGTATAACACATAATATGGCCTATTTCAAAGTGATTCCAACTAGTGTAGAAAATGATGAAGTGCAAAGTCGTACAAAGGATAAAGAAAAAAATGAGTTATAACTCAACAAACAATTCATCAAGGGATGTTATTGTGTTTATGGACTTTCGTCCTAAGCGTCATGTTATTAAACGTCCTAAGCGATTTGATGATTAATTGTGTTCCTATGTAATACAAAGTATTTACTTATTATGCTAAATTAAATTTAATATTGTTTGAATAATGCAGATCTCATTATATCATTTAATATTTTGTAACTTTGTAGTACAGTTTCTTTCATGTTTGTTTAACATTGCATATGTATTTTTAACATTGAAATCCTGCGTGGTAAAAATTATGTTGTTTAAATTCTTTGTGTGCTTAATTAATGTTAAATGTATGCAATATCTCTTGATATTAAGGAATACGCTAAAGGAATATGCAAATATGGAAAATTAGGAGCAAAATGCCATTTTCTGCATCCTCGAAAATGCAGGAACATGTTGGCGAGGGGTACATGCCGTTTTGGAACAGGGTGTAGATACTTCCACCCTAAATTATGTCAATTTTCAATTAGGGACAAAAAATGCTACAATCTTCAGTGTCCGGAATTCCATGTGAGAGGTACACAGCGTTATAGACGGGAAGATCAATATGACATTACTGGAAATTTTTTAGAGGAAGGCAGAAACAGAGTAGTAAATATAAGAGAGAGGAACAGTCAGATGGAACCACTACAGGATTACAGAGGGGAAGGGAGATACCCACAAGACTGGAATTCAAATTGCCAACAAGCACACAGGTACTACACCAGACAACACCCGTCCTACTACCAAAACTGGACGAATCACTTCCAAAACGACACACCCTGGACGCAAACAGTGGCCTCCTTATCAGAGCCTCAGATATTAACACCAAGTAAGGCTTCCAGCACTTCCACTAACACGATAACATCATTTATATTTGCCAACATCCAGGGTATAAAAACACGCAAAACCAACAAAGTTCAATTTATAGATGGTCTCCTTCATGAGGCAAATGCAGTGTTTGCAGCCCTAACAGAAACCCACACAAAGGACTACCATGATGGTGAAATATGGATCTCAGAGTACAATCTTTTCAGATGTGATAGGAAACACCGGCTTCAGGGTGGGGTCAGCCTCTACATCAAAGACACACTCATCTGTACTGAGCTGCTAAACACCTCAAATGATATGGTGGAAGTGCTGATAATCAAAATAGAGATTCTAAATGTAGTTATTGTCCTTGTATATAAGTCACCGGAGGCAAACCCTCAGCAGTTTAAAGACCAACTAATGAAAATAGAACACTGCTTGGAAAACCTCACAAATCCAGCTCCGAACATCATCCTGCTTGGGGACTTCAACCTACGGCACCTGAAATGGAAGCACCTGGCTAATACAGTAATATCAGAAAGAATACCAGGAAGTAGCCTAAATGAACAGGCACATGCAAATGACCTGCTACGGATGTGCGACAGGTTTGCCTTAAACCAGCAAATAGTAGAACCAACTAGGAAGGAGAACACGCTGGACCTCATTTTCACTAATAATGATAAATTGATCAGGAACATAATGATTACAAATACCTGTTACTCAGATCACAACTTAATTGAAGTTATGACAACCATGGGGAGTAGACCTTCAAAACCAGTCCAGATTCCCGGTGGAGGAGATTTCAGCAAATTCAACTTCAATAATAAACAGATAAACTGGGAGCGAATAAACCAGGACTTCACAGAAATAAACTGGGAAGAACAGCTAGGAAATGCAAACCTGAACCAGTGCCTGGAAAAAATAAGCTCAGTAGCACTAGAAATATATTCAAACTGCATACCTCTAAGAAAAAAGAGGAAGAGATGCAGATTGGAACGGGAACGTCGTTCCCTATATAGGCGACGAAAACGAATCGCTGAACAACTTGAGAGTCGCACCCTATCTCAAGAACGGCGAAGAAGGTTAGGTAGAGAAATAGAAACAATTGAACGGAAGCTACAAGAATCATCCAGAACCCAGAAGAGGCAAAGAGAGCAAAAGGCCATCAGTGAAATAGAAAGAAATCCGAAATATTTTTTCTCTTTTTTTTTTTTTTTTTTGAGATATATACAAGAGTTGTTACATTCTTGTACAGCCACTAGTACGCGTAGCGTTTCGGGCAAGTACTTAATCCTATGGTCCCTGGAATACGATCCCCTGCCGCGAAGAATCGTTTTTTCATCCAAGTACACATTTTACTGTTGCGTTAAACAGAGGCTACAGTTAAGGAATTGCGCCCAGTAAATCCTCCCCGGCCAGGATACGAACCCATGACATAGCGCTCGCGGAACGCCAGGCGAGTGTCTTACCACTACACCACGGAGACTGTAATGTTAATGTTAAAATGTTGTTGACTAATGTTGGTAATGTTGACTCCTATGCAAAATCAAGATCAAAAACCACATCTAGTATCGGGCCCCTGCGAAAGGGAGATGGAACTTTCACCGATGACAACAAAGAAATGAGCGAGCTACTGAGGAAGCAGTACGACTCTGTTTTCAGCGAGCCATTAAACACACTAAAGATTGATAACCCAAATGAATTTTTCATGGATACGATACCAACATCAAATCATATATCAGACGTCACCCTATCCCCACTGGATTTTGAAGAAGCCATAAACAGTATGCCTATACACTCTGCACCAGGCCCGGATTCTTGGAACTCCATATTCATAAAGAACTGTAAAAAACCACTATCGCAGGCCCTCCACATTCTGTGGAGACAAAGCCTGGATACTGGCGTTATTCCTGATATACTAAAAACAGCAGAGATAGCACCACTTCATAAAGGAGGAAATAAGGCAGAGGCAAAAAATTACAGACCGATAGCGCTAACATCGCACATCATAAAAATTTTTGAGAGAGTGCTAAGAAGTAAAATCACAAAATACATGGAATCACAGCAACTCCATAACCCCGGACAACATGGTTTCAGAACAGGGCGCTCTTGCCTGTCGCAGTTGCTGGACCACTATGATATGGCATTAGATGCTATGGAAGACAAACATAACGCGGATGTAATTTACACAGATTTCGCAAAAGCTTTTGATAAATGTGACCATGATGTTATTGCACATAAAATGCGTTCAAAAGGAATTACCGGAAAAATAGGCAGATGGATCTACAATTTCCTGACCAACAGAACCCAATGTGTAATAGTCAACAAAATAAAATCCAGCCCATCAACCGTGAAGAGCTCAGTCCCCCAGGGTATTAATTGTGCTTGCTCCAGTACTTTTTCTCATCCTCATTTCGGACATAGACAAGAACACAACCTATAGCACTGTATCATCCTTTGCAGATGACACTAGGATCTTCATGAGAGTAGGCAACATAGAGGACACGGCGAACCTCCAGTCAGATGTAGATCAGGTCTTTCTATGGGCTACAGAAAATAATATGGTATTTAACGAAGATAAGTTCCAGCTCATGCGCTATGGAAAAAATGAAAATATAAAAACGGAAACCACGTACAAAACTCAGGCAAATCATAACATAGAACGAAAAGGCAATGTAAAGGATCTGGGTGTACTCATGTCGGAAGACCTTACCTTTAAAGAACACAATACAGTACCCGTCACAACTGCAAGAAAAATGACAGGTTGGATAACAAGAACTTTTCACACTAGAGATGCTATACCGATGATGATACTTTTCAAAACGCTTGTGCTCTCTAGAGTGGAGTACTGCTGCACAATGACAGCACCTTTCAAAGCTGGAGAAATTACTGACCTGGAGAGCGTGCAGAGATCCTTTACTGCTAGAATCCACTCAGTAAAACATCTAAACTATTGGGACCGACTAAAGAGCCTAAAACTGTACTCCCTTGAGCGCAGGCGGGAGAGGTACATAATAATTTACACGTGGAAAATATTAGAGGGGCTAGTCCCAAACCTGCACACAGAAATAACATCACATGAGACCAGAAGACATGGCAGGATGTGCAGAATACCCCCGTTGAAAAACAGAGGTGCAACAGGTACTCTGAGAGAGAACTCTATCAACATCAGAGGTCCGAGACTGTTCAACACGCTTCCACTACACATAAGGGGCATAACTGGCCGACCCCTCACAATTTGGACCCCATAGTGGTCGCTTGTGAGTGTGGGCTCAACTGAGCATGTTGCTGCATCTCTTAGGGAGGCTGAAACGAAGGTTAGGTCTAATCTGCCTCCTTGGATGTGGGTAGGTTCATTCTTGTTTAGGATTTGTATTTTTGGAAGCTGGTCCAGTAGATGTGTAATGTGTATGCCGGCTTCATTTGTTTTGTTCGAGCCCAGTGCCAATCGATGATGGGCATTAAAATCTCCACAAATGATTGTGTTTGTTGTTGTCGCATGTCCAAATAACACAGAGAGATCCATTTCGGCTTGGGGAGACCTGTACACATTGAACACTTCAAGTTTGTCGTGTCTTAGCTCAATGGTGACTCCCATTACCTCTGTCCCTGCTCCACAATTGGGTGGACTGGTTATGGATTTGGAGATCAGGTCACATTTTACATAGATTGCACATCCCCTGGATTGCCCATTGATCCATGGAAGGAAGAAGCCTCGATAGCCTGAGATTTTAGGTTCTAATCCGGCTCGAAGCAAGCTCTCCTGTAGTATCAGGATGTCTATGCCTTTGGTTGCTGCTATGCATTGCAAGTGTTGCAATTTAGTGCGCAGTCCTTGCGCATTCCATTGCAGGATCTTTAGAATTCAAGGTTCTTGGAATGTGCTGATAATTCCGTGGTATCCATGGAGTCTGATGAACACGCCATGGAAGTTGCAATTGGGGTATAGGTTCTTAGTGGTCCTGAAATTGCCTCATGAATGTCGCTTTCCGACGAGCTGGACTCTATCTGCTTTTTATGGGGGTGCCTCTTGCCCTGCTGTCTTGACGGTGTGGATATTACATCTTCGAATTTTTTGAGCTTGTGCTCAATTGTCTTCCGAGTCTCTGTGGTTTGCTTTATTCCATGTGAAGACAGCAGACTTTTGATTAACTCAGTGACCAAAGTTTTGAGCATTGGCCAGAGAGCGTTCAGTTCAGTGGGAGCACTATTTAATGTTGTGCAGGTTGAGGGCCTAGTGGCTTTTAGACCCTTCTCGGTGGTAACTTTGGCACTGGAATTGCTACTCCTATTGGCCCCAGTGTGCTTGCTGGATGAAATGGGAGGCCGACTGCTTTGAACATGATTCTTCAGATTCAGATTCAGATTCAGATGTTTATTCAGGTAAGGTATATACATACAAGTGATGTTACATTAATGGATTGATATATAGATAGAGCTAGTACATACAATGCCTAAAGCCACTATTACGCAATGCGTTTCGGGCAAGAAAAACATTAATATCTAGAACTTAATAATAATTGAGCATAAAGAATAAAAAGTGTTGAGAACAAATACAAATAAAGATAAAAAAAGGGGGAACATGACTGAAAAAGCAGAACAAATACAATAGGTTGACAAACAGTGTTGATTAAAAAAAGAAAATAACAGACATGGGTTGACAATAGAGGAGTGAGGTAGATTACAGGGAATTTATTAGGTAGTGTTTAGTTTTTATCTTAAACTGGTTGAGAGAGGTACAGTCTTTAACATGGTTGGGAAGGTCATTCCACATTCTGGGCCCCTTGATTTGCAGAGCATTTCTAGTTTGATTAAGACGTACTCTAGGAATATCAAAACTGTATTTATTTCTGGTGTGGTGCTCATGGGTTCTGTTACAACCTTCTATGAAGCTTTTAAGATCAGGATTGGCATTATAGTTTAGCGTTTTATATATGTATAATACACATGAGAGAATGTGCAGTGACTTAATATCTAACATGTTCAGAGATTTGAGTAGGGGTACCGAGTGATGTCTGGGGCCAGAGTTGGATATTGTTCTAATAGCAGCTTTGTGTTGGGTAATTAGAGGACGTAAGTGATTTTGGGTAGTAGAACCCCAAGCAGAGATACCATAGTTGAGATAAGGATAGATAAGGGAGTAATAGAGAGTCACCAGGGCAGGGCGTGGTACATAATATCTGATCTTAGAAAGAATGCCCACAGTTTTTGAAACTTTTTTTGATATATTTAGAATGTGTCCCTGGAAATTCAGCTTGTGGTCAATGAGAATGCCAAGGAATTTGCCATCTAATTTGTTACAAATTTGGGTATTGTTTATTTTGAGATTTATATGACTAGAGGATTTATTGCCAAACAGAATATAGAAAGTTTTGTCAATGTTAAGGGTGAGTTTGTTGGCAGTTAGCCAAAGATGGACTTTATTTAGCTCAGTATTTACTGTGGCATTTAGAGCAAGAGGGTCAGGACTGGAGTAAATGAAGGTTGTGTCGTCAGCAAATAGAATTGGTTTGAGGTGTTGGGAGGCATTTGGAAGGTCATTAATGTAGATGAGAATGAGGAGAGGGCCAAGTATGCTGCCCTGAGGAACACCAATGTTGATGGGTAGGGTGGGAGAAATTGTATTATTCACAGAAACATATTGGAGCCTGTCAGTAAGGTAGGACTCGAGGTATTGTAGGGAGTGTCCTCTGACTCCATGACTCCATAGATTCTTGTGTCCTCCATCTTTCTTTTTGTCTTGTACTGTCTTCTCACCCTTCACCATGGCCGATGGTGAAGGGCCGTGTGCCCCCTCTTCCTGAATGGGTAGACCCCACGCGGTTTTAGTGGGCATGGGAGCTGGTATTCGTTTTGGTGGGGGTTTCGGCTCTCTGTTGGCGTGGTAGGGTTCGTTTGAAGCCTTTTGAGAATTTCAGGGCATTTCAAGTTCCAGGCATGATGTGCCTTGGAACAATTTGGGCATTTTGCCTGAACAGGGTGGTTTGCCTTGAATTTATCAATACATGTTTTTGTATCATGGGGCTGGCTGCAGACTCCGCACCTCACTGGGCGTTGGCAGCCATCTTTGTGATGCCCAAATCTCTGACATCTAAAGCATCTTAGGGGTTCAGGGGTGTAAGGCCTGTGTTGGAACACCCCCCAGATTCCAAGGTCAAGTTTTTCCGGGATCCGTCCTCTTACTGTGAGAAGGACTTGTCGAGTTTCTTGTTTTGTTCGTACTTGGCATCTCTCTGCTGACACCACATAGTTCAGCTTTTCGAGAAGGCCAAGGGCCATATGCAAGGGATAGTGGAGGACAATGACTTTACTTATTTTATCCTCTGGTTTCAGTTCCTCACATTTTGCGTAATTTTTTAGAATCGTAGCGGCCGACTCGTCTTTAGGCCTCAGAATGTATTCTCCTTTGAGATTAGGTTTTGCCCTGACCTGGAGCTGGGGGTACTCTTTTTCCAGGTCCACTACAGTAGCGTAGGAAGACTTACCTTCCGTGTGCTGCACTTTGAAGACCGGAAACGTAGATCTAGTCTGAGGCGCTGGGAGAGCTGGAGAGATTAATGGGCGATGGGTCGTCATGGAGTGGCTTGTCCTGTTAGCCTTATTCACGTGATGCCACTCACCGTCACTTTCGGAACTGGTATCCATTATCGATGGTCTTTTCCTACTCTGAGCAGCATTGCTGGATCGATTATAAGTCAATTGGAATTCCATGATGAAATTTCAAATGATCACTTGTGGAGTGGTCTGGTGAGTGAAGGACGTGACGTCTAGTAGTGTAAAGTGCGACTAGAGCGACGCGCGCCAGCTGCCAGGTGGCACTCAGGTGAGTGCCACCCGGCAGGTGGCGCGCGGGTGTCTAGTCGCACAGGGTTTTGGGGGGAATTTTCCCGGAAGTTTGGCGCATTTCGGACGCGTGTGAGCGTGCCGTGTTTGGGTATGTGGTCAGGAAAGAGAGTAAGTTATGTTGTTGGATGGCAGGTGGTGCGCGTCGTTGCCGTCGCGGTGCGTCGTTACCGTCGCAGAGGGTTTGGGAGGGGAATTTCCCGGAAGTTTGGCGCGTGTCGGACGCAGTCTTGAGTGGCTGGTGAGCAGGTGCAGCCCTTCGCTCTAGTCACAAAGGGAATTTCTGGGAAGACATATGAAAATACAAGGATAAGAGTGGAATAAGAGGAAGGAGTAAATGAATATGTATGTGTGTTTAGCGTAGACTTAATCCTGTGTGGGGATAATAATTTGATGATTGTGAGTAAGTGTAGATTGGAGGGGAGTCATCACAGTCTGTTATGTTGTTTGAGGTATGGGAGGGGTATGGGATGGATGGATGGAGGGAATGGTGAGTGGGCGCTTCCCCTCGTCGTCGTTAGAGTGCTCTGAGCCATTATGCGGTTAGACAATCCCATTAACTCCCCCTACAGGAAGTGCTAAGTGTGCGAGGATGTGAGAGAAGACTCCTGCAGGAGGACTGTGTACCATTACCTTAAGCGTTTTTCAATGTCCGCGGAGGGGTAAGAGTACGGGTCACAGGTTAGAGCCCGACTGAATGACTTTCAAAGTAGCTCGGGTATTTCTCCTCAGACACCCCGGAAGTGGTGGGACACCCATTACCAACGCGTTTTGCCAGGGTCCGCGACTCTCTCTATCTGTCTCTGTCTCTGTCTGTGTCTCCGTCTCTCTCTCTCTCTCTCTCTCTCTCTTTCTCACTCTCTCTAACTGTCTGTCTCTGTCTCTGTCTCTCTCTCTCTATCTCTGTCTCTGTCTCTCTATCTGTCTCTGTCTCTGTCTCTATCTCTCTCTATCTTTGTCTCTGTCTCTCTATCTGTCTCTGTCTCTGTCTCCGTCTCTCTCTCTCTCTCTTTCTCACTCTCTCTGTCTGTCTGTCTCTGTCTCTGTCTCTGTCTCTCTCTATCTCTGTCTCTGTCTCTCTATCTGTCTCTGTCTCTGTCTCTCTCTCTCTATCTCTCTCTGTCTCTGTCTCTGTCTCTCTCTCTCTCTGTCTGTCTCTGTCTCTCTCTCTGTCTGTCTCTCTCTCTGTCTCTGTCTCTCTCTCTCTCTCCTTCATAGTTCCTTTTCATTAAACTATTCAGTTTTACATATATAAACAAAGCCAGAGACTAGTTTTTACTAATACATCTTCTCTAGTATCAAATGATTTTCTTCGAGATTTAAAACACAGCTATTTCAAACATATTAAAATACAAAAATTTGGCATCGAGCTTTAGCTCCTATCCCGCCTTAGTCCCCTGTCGTATAATGAATACTAACAGTCCAATCCCTCTAAAATTAAAAAATAATCATATTTCAAACGTAGTTCAATACAGTAATTTAGTTACCGAGCTCCAGCTCTTGTCCTCCACCTTACTTCCCTCACACATCTTCGTTAATACTTATTCAAATTCCCTGAAATTTCTACCCTCTGTATTTCAGACTTAGTTTAGTAAATCCAAACAATTATCAAACTCTAGCTCTTGTCCCCAGCTTAGTTCATTTGTACAAGATCGTTAGTAACAGATCAATTTTCCCCGAAATTTAAAGCAGACATACTTCAAAGTTAGTAAATAAGATCAAAACAGTTAACGAGCTCCAGCTCTCATCCCCACCTTAGTTCTCTCTCGTATCTTTGTAAATATCCTATCAATTCCCCTGAAATTTTTACCCTCTGTATTTCATAGTAAATATGATGTAAACAATTATAAAACTCTAGCTCTTGTCCTCTGTCCAAGTTCACTCCTGTAAATTTATTACTATCAGTCTAAATCCCCCGGAGATTTGAACACCCAACTACATTTTCAGACATAGTAAATAAAAACCGGTTCAGTTATCAAGTTTCAACTCTTGTCCTCCACAGCTTAGTTCATTTTGTACAAGTTCTTTTATCCCCAACGTATCCAAACCTTCAATAATCATCATACTGTATTTGCATATTTTACTCTATATTCAGCTGTGTTCTTCACATTTTTTCCATGTTTTCTGTGTTCATTCCATGTTCTACAAATGTTCACAGCATGCTCAGTTCAATTCTTTTCACCTGTTTTTCTCATTTTTTCTGTTTTCTACCATTTTCCCCGTATGTTCACTATGTTATTTGTCAGGTTTTCATGTACATCATATGTTCTCTGTATAACTTTTATACTCAATATTCATGTTCTCAATGTTCTTAGCTTGTTCTTCACATGTTCAGTGTTCATTCTTGTATTCCCTATGTTCCTTATCATGTTTTCATATTCTCTATAAGTTCATATTCCCTGCATGTTCACTCTATTCATCAACTTTTTCTTACATTTTTTCTGTGTTCACCGTATGTTCACTGTGTTCATTCCCCTACTTAACCTCAATTTTTTTTTATGTTCTTTGTTTCTTTAAACCAATTTGTTTCTTCCATTCACTAACTAGTTCTTTGTCAAATAATATTATACGGCAATACAGTCCCCTCAACAATTTTAGTCACCAAGTTTTATTTACAAAACTATGTCAAAGTAATTCTCCTCGTCGTCAACTTAATAGTTCTACCAAACCCCGTTCTTAAACAAATCTACACTTTATTCAGTTCCAAATTTACAAAGACAAACCTTTCTTGTAACTTCGTAACTAAAAATCTTTCGCCAATCAACTAAAACATAGTCACTTTACTCATTTCTCAACTAAACTTATTATCCAATCAACCAAAAATAGTCAAAGGAATCTTTCTAACCCTGTTCATAACTAAACTTATTCCCTAGTCATCAGAAAAATATCCGTGTTCTTCATGTTTCATTGTCATTTCATAACTAAAATTATCCATCAATCAACAGAAATAGTCATATTCATCATTGTTCCTAACTAAAATTATATGTCGTTAAGTAAGAAATATAGTCAAAGACACTCTTCGAGACATCAAGGACTTACTTAAAGACATCAAAGTTACTCTTCATTACATCAAAGACTCATTCAAATACTACTCATGTTCTCAGAAGTCATTCTCAAAGTCATCACCGATTTTCTCAGTCACCAAAGTTATTCTCTGAGTTAACAAAATACTACTCATGTTCTCAAAGACATTCTCAAAGTCAACAAAGTTATTCAAAGAGCTAACAAAAGTTATTCTCGGAGTCACCTTCGTTCTTCAGAGAAACTTTCCAAAACATCTTTGTTCATCAAAGTTATTCTCGGAGTCATCAAAGGTAATCTCTAACTCACTTTTGGTCATTAAAGTTAATTTCTATGTTATAAAAGTTTGTCTCAGAGACATCTAAGTTAATCTTAGAGTTATCAAATGTAATCTCTAACTCACTTTTGTTCATCAAAGTTGATCTCAGAGTTAACAAAGGTAATCTCTAACTCACTCTCGTTCATCAAAGTTGTTTCAAAGTCATCAAAGTTAATCTCAGAGTTATCCAAAGATATTCTCATGTCCACAAAGTTATTCCAAGAGACGTCAAAGTTAATCTCAGACATCTTCGTTCATAAAAGTTATTCTCAGAGACATCTAAAGTTATTCTAAGAGCTATCAAAAGTTATTCCCAGCCATCAAAGTTATTCTCTAAGTAACTTTTCGTTCATCAGAGAAGCTTTCTAAGACACCTTTGTTCATCAATGTTGTTCTCTAAATCATAAAAGTTAATCTCTAAGACACATTCGTTCATCAAAGAAACTCTCCTTCCATCATGTTATTCTTTAAGACATCTTCAGTCATAAAATTTTTCTCCAAAATGTAACTAGTTCAGCTTTTCATACCATACCGGCGCTTCTGTTAAAATATATTTTCTTAGTCACTTTACCCTAAAACTGTTCTCAGAACTACACTGTCCAAATCCTACGTATCCTATCCTCTCCACCCAATGTTGCTTAGTTAGCGTAACGTTCCTAAACCTGACTTTACCTATCCTAACTTAACTTACCCTACCTTTACCTATCGTACCTAACTTAACCTGCATAACCTAACTTTACCTATCCTAACAGGACTTACCTTACATTACCTATCTTACTTAACTTAACCTGCACAACCTAACTTACTTAACTTATCTTACCTATCCTAAAGTAACCTAACTTGCTTTACCTAACTTAATCTACATTCCCAAACTGCTGTATCCTAACTTATCTAGTCCAAACCAGCCATGATCTAACTTACATAATTATTCCTGCTTGTCTTTTGTGTTTCGTCAATCATTGTCTCATATTCATTTACTCATTTCAAGGGTTAATTTCTCAAATGGGCATTTTGCATTTCAAGTGTTATTTGTTTAAGATTGGGAGTTTAACCATTTCAAAGGATTTTTGTTATATATGGGAATTTACTCGTTTCAAGGGCAAATTTCTCAAATGGTCATTTTTGCAGATCAAGGGTTATTTGTTAAAGTTCATCAAGTTGCTCATAAGTTGTATTTATTATGTTTGTTATTATTTATTTATTCGTATTCCCCAACCCCTTAACCTAACCTTCCAGATGTAGTTTATTGTGTTTTTGACGGATTTGTTGAATATATTATCCTTTTCCTAACCTTTCAGATGTAGTTTTGTTTCTCCTTTGTATATTTTTACCCAAACCCACCATCCCACTTAACCTTCTTTCCTTCTTTTACTTTGTTTTCACATATAAGTTCATTTGCTCAAATGCTCTCTTCTTTCTCAAATTCAAGTCTTGTGCTCCCATGCTCTTCCTCCCCCCTCTCTCTTACTCTTTTCTCCTCGTTTCATGCTCTCACTCACTTGCTCTCTTGTTTTTCTTAGTAGATCTGATTCTTTACTATTGTAATTTTTATTATTACTAAGATAAAGAATGAACTTATATGTGAAAAGAAAGTAAAAGAAGGAAAGAAGGTTAAGTGGGATGGTGGGTTTGGGTAAAAATATACAAAGGAGAAACAAAACTACATCTGAAAGGTTAGGAAAAGGATAATATATTCAACAAATACGTCAAAAACACAATAAACTACATCTGGAAGGTTAAGTTAAGGGGTTGGGGAATACGAATAAATAAATAATAACAAACATAATAAATACAACTTATGAGCAACTTGATGAACTTTAACAAATAACCCTTGATCTGCAAAAATGACCATTTGAGAAATTTGCCCTTGAAACGAGTAAATTCCCATATATAACAAAAATCCTTTGAAATGGTTAAACTCCCAATCTTAAACAAATAACACTTGAAATGCAAAATGCCCATTTGAGAAATTAACCCTTGAAATGAGTAAATGAATATGAGACAATGATTGACGAAACACAAAAGACAAGCAGGAATAATTATGTAAGTTAGATCATGGCTGGTTTGGACTAGATAAGTTAGGATACAGCAGTTTGGGAATGTAGATTAAGTTACGTAAAGCAAGTTAGGTTACTTTAGGATAGGTAAGATAAGTTAAGTAAGTTAGGTTGTGCAGGTTAAGTTAAGTAAGATAGGTAATGTAAGGTAAGTCCTGTTAGGATAGGTAAAGTTAGGTTATGCAGGTTAAGTTAGGTACGATAGGTAAAGGTAAGGTAAGTTAAGTTAGGATAGGTAAAGTCAGGTTTAGGAACGTTACGCTAACTAAGCAACATTGGGTGGAGAGGATAGGATACGTAGGATTTGGACAGTGTAGTTCTGAGAACAGTTTTAGGGTAAAGTGACTAAGAAAATATATTTTAACAGAAGCGCCGGTATGGTATGAAAAGCTGAACTAGTTACATTTTGGAGAGAAATTTTATGACTGAAGATGTCTTAAAGAATAACATGATGGAAGGAGAGTTTCTTTGATGAACGAATGTGTCTTAGAGATTAACTTTTATGATTTAGAGAACAACATTGATGAACAAAGGTGTCTTAGAAAGCTTCTCTGATGAACGAAAAGTTACTTAGAGAATAACTTTGATGGCTGGGAATAACTTTTGATAGCTCTTAGAATAACTTTGATGTCTTAGAGAATAACTTTAGATGTCTCTGAGAATAACTTTTATGAACGAAGATGTCTGAAATTAACTTTGACGTCTCTTGGAATAACTTTGTGGACATGAGAATATCTTTGGATAACTCTGAGATTAACTTTGATGACTTTGAAACAACTTTGATGAACGAGAGTGAGTTAGAGATTACCTTTGTTAACTCTGAGATCAACTTTGATGAACAAAAGTGAGTTAGAGATTACATTTGATAACTCTAAGATTAACTTAGATGTCTCTGAGACAAACTTTTATAACATAGAAATTAACTTTAATGACCAAAAGTGAGTTAGAGATTACCTTTGATGACTCCGAGAATAACTTTGATGAACAAAGATGTTTTGGAAAGTTTCTCTGAAGAACGAAGGTGACTCCGAGAATAACTTTTGTTAGCTCTTTGAATAACTTTGTTGACTTTGAGAATGTCTTTGAGAACATGAGTAGTATTTTGTTAACTCAGAGAATAACTTTGGTGACTCTGAGAAAATCGGTGATGACTTTGAGAATGACTTCTGAGAACATGAGTAGTATTTGAATGAGTCTTTGATGTAATGAAGAGTAACTTTGATGTCTTTGAGTAAGTCCTTGATGTCTCGAAGAGTGTCTTTGACTATATTTCTTACTTAACGACATATAATTTTAGTTAGGAACAATGATGAATATGACTATTTCTGTTGATTGATGGATAATTTTAGTTATGAAATGACAATGAAACATGAAGAACACGGATATTTTTCTGATGACTAGGGAATAAGTTTAGTTATGAACAGGGTTAGAAAGATTCCTTTGACTATTTTTGGTTGATTGGATAATAAGTTTAGTTGAGAAATGAGTAAAGTGACTATGTTTTAGTTGATTGGCGAAAGATTTTTAGTTACGAAGTTACAAGAAAGGTTTGTCTTTGTAAATTTGGAACTGAATAAAGTGTAGATTTGTTTAAGAACGGGGTTTGGTAGAACTATTAAGTTGACGACGAGGAGAATTACTTTGACATAGTTTTGTAAATAAAACTTGGTGACTAAAATTGTTGAGGGGACTGTATTGCCGTATAATATTATTTGACAAAGAACTAGTTAGTGAATGGAAGAAACAAATTGGTTTAAAGAAACAAAGAACATAAAAAAAAATTGAGGTTAAGTAGGGGAATGAACACAGTGAACATACGGTGAACACAGAAAAAATGTAAGAAAAAGTTGATGAATAGAGTGAACATGCAGGGAATATGAACTTATAGAGAATATGAAAACATGATAAGGAACATAGGGAATACAAGAATGAACACTGAACATGTGAAGAACAAGCTAAGAACATTGAGAACATGAATATTGAGTATAAAAGTTATACAGAGAACATATGATGTACATGAAAACCTGACAAATAACATAGTGAACATACGGGGAAAATGGTAGAAAACAGAAAAAATGAGAAAAGCAGGTGAAAAGAATTGAACTGAGCATGCTGTGAACATTTGTAGAACATGGAATAAACACAGAAAACATGGAAAAAATGTGAAGAACACAGCTGAATATAGAGTAAAATATGCAAATACAGTATGATGATTATTGAAGGTTTGGATACGTTGGGGATAAAGAACTTGTACAAAATGAACTAAGCTGTGGAGGACAAGAGTTGAAACTTGATAACTGAACCGGTTTTTATTTACTATGTCTGAAAATGTAGTTGGGTGTTCAAATCTCCGGGGGATTTAGACTGATAGTAATAAATTTACAGGAGTGAACTTGGACAGAGGACAAGAGCTAGAGTTTTATAATTGTTTACATCATATTTACTATGAAATACAGAGGGTAAAAATTTCAGGGGAATTGATAGGATATTTACAAAGATACGAGAGAGAACTAAGGTGGGGATGAGAGCTGGAGCTCGTTAACTGTTTTGATCTTATTTACTAACTTTGAAGTATGTCTGCTTTAAATTTCGGGGAAAATTGATCTGTTACTAACGATCTTGTACAAATGAACTAAGCTGGGGACAAGAGCTAGAGTTTGATAATTGTTTGGATTAACTAAACTAAGTCTGAAATACAGAGGGTAGAAATTTCAGGGAATTTGAATAAGTATTAACGAAGATGTGTGAGGGAAGTAAGGTGGAGGACAAGAGCTGGAGCTCGGTAACTAAATTACTGTATTGAACTACGTTTGAAATATGATTATTTTTTAATTTTAGAGGGATTGGACTGTTAGTATTCATTATACGACAAGGGACTAAGGCGGGATAAGAGCTGAAGCTCGATACCAAATTATTGTATTTTAATATGTTTGAAATAGCTGTGTTTTAAATCTCGAAGAAAATCATTGGATACTAGAGAAGATGTATTAGTAAAAACTAGTCTCTGGCTTTGTTTATATATGTAAAACTGAATAGTTTAATGAAAAGGAACTATGAAGGAGAGAGAGAGAGAGACAGAGACAGAGAGAGAGAGAGAGAGAGAGAGAGAGAGAGAGAGAGAGAGAGAGAGAGAGAGAGAGAGAGAGAGAGAGAGAGAGAGAGAGAGAGAGAGAGAGAGAGAGAGAGAGAGAGAGAGAGAGAGAGAGAGAGACAGAGACAGAGACAGACAGAGAGAGAGACAGAGACAGACAGAGAGAGAGAGAGAGAGAGAGACAGAGACAGAGACAGAGACAGAGAGAGATAGAGAGAGAGAGACAGACAGAGACAGAGACAGAGACAGATAGAGAGACAGAGACAGAAACAGAGATAGAGAGAGAGACAGAGACAGAGACAGAGACAGAGACAGACAGACAGAGAGAGTGAGAAAGAGAGAGAGAGAGAGAGACGGAGACAGAGACAGAGACAGATAGAGAGACAGAGACAGAGATAGAGAGAGAGAGAGAGAGAGAGAGAGAGACAGAGACAGAGACAGAGACAGACAGACAGAGAGAGTGAGAAAGAGAGAGAGAGAGAGAGACGGAGACAGAGACAGAGACAGAGACAGATAGAGAGAGTCGCGGACCCTGGCGAAACGCGTTGGTAATGGGTTCCCCACCACTTCCGGGGTGTCTGAGGAGAAATACCCGAGCTACTTGGAAAGTCGTTCAGTCGGGCTCTAACCTGTGACCCGTACGCTTACCCCTCCGCGGACATTGAAAAACGCTCAAGGTAATGGTACACAGTCCTCCTGCAGGAGTCTTCTCTCACATCCTCGCACACTTAGCACTTCCTGTAGGGGGAGTTAATGGGATTGTCTAACCGCATAATGGCTCAGAGCACTCTCACGACGACGAGGGGAAGCGCCCACTCACCATTCCCTCCATCCATCCATCCCATACCCCTCCCATACCTCAAACAACATAACAGACTGTGATGACTCCCCTCCAATCTACACTTACTCACAATCATCAAATTATTATCCCCACACAGGATTAAGTCTACGCTAAACACACATACATATTCATTTACTCCTTCCTCTTATTCCACTCTTATCCTTGTATTTTCATATGTCTTCCCAGAAATTCCCACGTCTTCCCAGAAATTCCCTTTGTGACTAGAGCGAGGGGCTGCACCTGCTCACCAGCCACTCAAGACCGCGTCCGACACGCGCCAAACTTCCGGGAAATTCCCCTCCCAAACCCTCTGCGACGGTAACGACGCGCCGCGACGGCAACGACACGCACCACCTGCCATCCAACAACATAACTTACTCTCTTTCCTGACCACATACCCAAACACGGCACGCTCACACGCGTCCGAAACGCGCCAAACTTCCGGGAAAATTCCCCCCAAAACCCTGTGCGACTAGACACCCGCGCGCCACCTGCCGGGTGGCACTCACCTGAGTGCCACCTGGCAGCTGGCGCGCGTCGCTCTAGTCGCACTTTACACTACTACGTCTGGTGTACAACTACACAACTGAATGATAATGGAAATCAATCATTGATAAGAAAAGCTCTTCATAAACGGCATATATGGAGCAGCATAAACATTTAAAAAACATGATTCTTGATAGAGAGGGTGATCATCCACACCCAAATTACACTCCTTCCGCGCCGTGGGAAGAGCCTACTTTCAAAATAGTAATAGAAAGTCTCCCAATGAAAAAGGCTGCCTATGATCCGACAATCCTAAGGCGCATAATAGAAGAGCAAATGTATAGCATAGCAGTAGCAGGAGCCACCCACATCTTCACAGACGGATCGGTGGACACAGAAAATGAGAGTGCTGGCGCTGCTCTTTGCACGACCAGCGTTCAGGCATATTGGAGACTGGGAGGACTAGTATCATCAACCCAAACTGAGCTTTTCGCCATACAACAGGCATTCGCATATGTGATTGCACAAAACACTCAAAATGCAATCATACACACAGACTCAAAAGCTGCACTTCAAATACTAGGACAGAAACAGTGGAAAGATAATGTGGAAATAATTACCACCATTTTGTATCAAGGAGCAGTCGCTAAAGGCAAAGGCCTCAACATAACTTTAAACTGGATCCCATCCCATATTGGAATCCCATTAAATGAAAAAGCTGATGAAATTGCTAAATTGGCAACTCGTCATCCAGTGATACATAAAACAATTCAACCCAGCCTAGAGAACATAAAAAACATCATCACCAAAAAACTCTCACATCTCAACAAAGCCTACCTGCACCAGAGAAAAGCTGAAGGTTCGCCATCTGCAACATGGTATCTTCAGGCAACCAAATTAGAAAGGTTAAATATCCCAAAAGGAATTCACAGGGAAATAGCAGTTAGGCTATATAGACTACGTCTAGGTTACAGATGCAACTGGGAGATTGGTGAACCCCGACAGAGAGAGTGCATCTTCTGCCAAACTGTCACAGAAAAGCCATTACTTCACTATCTTCTGGAATGTGAAGCAACCAATGACCTTAGAAGAGCTTTAAGAGTTCCTGAATCATGCAGTAGCCACCCTGAAGCCATCAACACAGCCACTCTCCTGGTCAACAAAGGTGTCCAGCAGCTGGACACCCTCATAAATACTGTGAAGCAGTATCCTCCCCCACGATAACAGCTTGATGGTTAAATGCAACCTCAGAACACTGGAAAAAACAAAAAAAAATTGTACCACTTACGGGCTATTCATGCCCATGCCACCTCTTGGGTGGCTTAATCTTTATCAATCAATCAATCAGACCCCTCACAGTGTTCAAGAGAGAACTGGATAAGCACCTCCAAAGGATACCTGATCAACCAGGCTGTGATTCGTACGTCAGGCTGCGAGCAGCCGCGTCCAACAGCCTGGTTGATCAGTCCGGCAACCAGGAGGCCTGGTCGACGACCGGGCCGCGGGGACGCTAAGCCCCGGAAGCACCTCAAGGTAACCTCAAGATATGTTAATAACTTTGTGTCAATAACTTTGCTTTGTGCTACAAGCATGGTAGACATCCTGTATTCATTCTTTTTAAAGAAAAAGGAGGGATGTCATGTTCATAGCAAACGGTACCATCCATTTGTATGCGCTGCGTTTCATACACCAGCAGTATGTTAACAACAGAGAGCGTACAGGATGCCCGCCAAGCTTGGACGCTGCTAGTCATATATCATTATAAGTATTAAAGTCAGTAACAAAGCAATGGCTTTATATTAATCTTACAATCAAGACTTCCCCAGCACCACACAACACCACAGATGAGAGGCTGAGAACTGGTCTGAGGGTGGATGAGTGGCTGGTCAGGAGTTGGATTAGAGGTAGGGAGCGGGTGAGAGACAGGGTGGGTGCGAGTGGGAGGCATGAAGTGTACTTACCTAGTTGCGCTCGCGAGGGTTTAGCTTCGGTTCTTTGGTCCCGCCTCTCAACTGTCAATCAACTGGTGTTCAGTTGATACAGTACTGGGCTCTTTCATATCTATATTTGAAACTGTGTATGGAGTCAACCTTAATCACATCATTGCCCTATTAACTACTCTGACACTGAACACAAAAAATGTTTCTAATGGCTCTGTGGCTCATTTGGGTACTTGGTTTCCACCTGTGTGCCCTTGTTCGAATTTCACCCTTGCTAAATAGTTTTTCTCTGTCCACCCTGTCAATTCCTGGTAATTTTGTATGTGGTAATCATGTTTCTTCTTACCAGTAGACCTTTCATGTCTAGTAGCTTATGTTAAATACTAGAGTTAAGGTTATTAATAAATTGCTTCGTTCATAGATTTTATTGGTTTAAAGAAAATGTCAGAATTGATACAAATGTAAAAAAATATATAAAAAGCCAGTTAAGATAAATATGTTGCAAAAGCTTCTCATAAAATGATTGAACAATATTAGCATACAACACAAGAAATGGGTGGCGTTGATCACATGCAGTACCGTCTATAATGTTCTCATCCTTTGTTGACTTTCTGTTATTTGTCTTGTTGCGTAACCTGGGTGGCGCATCTCCATGCATCAATGTGGGCCTTGAGGTCGGGCAGGCGACTGTAGGAGCCAGGGTGCAGAGGGTGCCGCGTGAAGGGGTCGGAGGGGGACTCCAGCAGGAGGTGGACCAGCGTCGACTCGTCTATCACCATCCTGGAGTAATGCAGCAGCACCGGCGCCTCCATCACCGCCTGCGTCACGCTATCTGTGAACTCTTCTGGGACCTCCTGCGAGGATCCTGGACACGGTGCTGGGAAATGATGGAAGGAACAGCCGGAATCTGTTGCCTGTTTGTTAAGGAATGATATATACTCTGAGTAGTTATGTCGCAGCATCTGATAAAGTAATCTAGATTTTTCCTGCACTGATATTGCCTTGTAAATTTTATCTGCCGAGATGAGCAGCATAGAACTGCTTGCACTCTTGTACTTCAAAGTCGAGAACATTGTAACTATGGAAGCCGTAATAGTTACCAGGGAAGCTGTAGCAGCCTGAGCCAGGCCAGGGACCCCGTAGGCCGCCACGGTGGGCGGTGTAACCACCAACAACCAATACAGATCCACAATGTTCTGGAACACAGATAAAGTAAACATTTCCTTTAATGTACCTGCCTGGTATCTTGCCAGAATAGCCTCAGACTTTTGTTTTAAGAGCTGCATCAAATGGTTGAAAAAGGATGTTTCTGGTCCAACCGTAAGACTCCTTACCTGGTCCACGGCGGCAGCAGACACAGCATCAAGGTGGCCACATTTCTTAAGATTGTGTAACACCCATATAAGAGAGTGAAATAGGCTCCTATGTGAGCGTCCAGGCATAAGGTGGTCGAGAGTCATGTATGCACTGGTGCTCACCAACCCTGCAGCTGCTCGCATGCCCGAGGTGGCATCCTGAAGGTACGTCTCTGGCCACATACCCACGAAGCGAAGCATTTCCAGGCGGAGGAGCGGGTTGGGGCACGACTCAGGGTTGGTGAACATTTTGAGTATCCACGGTCTCAAAATAGTTGGCCCATGTGAGCCAAATTTCAAGTTGTAACTATGCTGCCAGTGTTTTGATAGGTCAATAATTTTCCAGAGGACGTCTTCCCATTGCCCTGTCAACCTCTCCGATATAGTTGTCATACGAGAGGAGAGAACTGTAAGCCAAAATATCGCAAGCTGTCCTTTGAATAGTACGAATATCGAGGAATTTTCATCGTTCAAAAAGTTGCGTTTCGATTTCTGTATACCTTTTAAAATCTGATGCGCAGAAAGTCTTGAGGGGATGGAGACTCGTTCAGCTGTGATGAGTATTACACCTTCATTTGGACTTGTTGGCGAGTCACCGGGTATCTCACAAGACCACGTAGCCATAACAAGTTGTATGGTAATAAGTTGAGCAAACAAACGAAGGTGTATTTCTGCCCATAAGCAGAAATGTTTGTTGTTGTTTTAAATTCTGCTACTCAGAACAAAAGGTTCCAGGTAGCACGGGCTATGGTGAGCCCGTCGTGGTAACTGCCATCACTGTTGCCTGTTACTATTATAAGGAGTGAGTGAGGTGGAAGTCCAGACTACTACCAACCAACCAACGCTGCCTGGTTGGGATTAAATAAAATAAATTACATATAGACCTTTAAATATGCAGTTGGGGTTACTATCTATGTGAGAGGATCCGAAGTGTAGTGTAAGAAAGATTCTGAAATGAGACAAAGTGAATAGAATAAACGTGAGTCGGGCAATAACCTCCTTCAACAAGCTAAAAAATACGTCATCAGGATGCAGTATGTATCGGGTGTAACTCCAAACTCCAATGAATAAATTGAACAATAGAGACATGTAACATGTAAGTTCGTGATGCAGTTTGTCACTGAAAACGCAACAAGTAACTGGCGAAAAAGAGACGACAATTAAATATATTAGAATAGGCATCACGAGAATAAAGAAGTCAGAGCAGGTCCACCCAAGTTTTAACAAACATACATGTCAAAAGTTCATAACGAGAAAGATTGAGACAGTCTAGACCATGACCTGAGCAAGACTGTGACAACACCATTCAGCTCGTGTATTGTAACTCAATCATCATTACCTAGCCTCAAAACCTTACATTTGTCAGCATTAAACTGCATCGCCAATCTTTTGTCCATTTCAAAGCCTTATTTTGATTGTATTGAAGTGTTTGTGAGTCTTTTTCCGTGTTTATTTCCCTACCGATTTTTGTATCATCGGCAAATTTCAAATATTACTGCTCAAACCTGAATCTAAATCATATATATATATTATGAACCGCAGAGGTCCCAGGACAGAGCCCTGAGGCACTCTACTTACAACATTTTGCCACTCAGACTTAACTCCATTTAAACTAACTCTGTTTTCTTTGGTAAAGCTATGCGCTAATCTAACTTAATATAGCACCCCAAATACCATGAGCCTCTATCTTTTTAATCTGTCTTTCATGTGGCACTGTGTCAAAAGCTTTGCAAAAGTCAAGGTACACAACATCACAATTCTTACCACTATCAACTGCCTCAACTATGCTTGAATAAAATGATAACAGATTTTTTAAACATGAACGGCCATTAGTAAAACCATGTTGTGAATCAGTAATTAATCTATGTTTTTCAAGATAAAGACGAATGGTATTTGCAATTATCGATTCAAGCAACTTGCCTACAATAGACGTTAAGCTAAATGGCCGATAGTTTGACGCAAGTGATCCATCTCTTTTCTTGAAAATTGCTACCACATTAGCAACCTTCCACAACTCTGGCACTCTGCCTGACTCTAATGATTTATCAAATATTGTTGACACGGCTCGCAAAGCTCCTCTGTGCATTCTTTAAGCACCCTGGCAAAAACTTCGTCTGGCCCTGGGGCTTTGTTTGACTTGAGTTTCACTATTTGTTTAATTACATCCTCCCTGGTAACTGCTAAACTAGTCAACCTGTCCTCGTCCCCACCCACATAGACTTGTTTGGCTGAAGACATAATGTTAAGTTTCTCTTTAATAAATACAGAGATAAAATATTTATTTAAAATACTACTCATCTCTTCGTCATTATCAGTTATCTGACCTAAACGTCACAACATCACAAACCTTACCACTATCAACTGCCTCAACTATGCTTGAATAAAATGAGAGCAAATTTGTTAAACATGAACGGCCATTAGTAAAACAATGTTGCGATTCATTTATTAATCTATGTTTTTCAAGATGAAGACGAATGGCTTTTGCAATTATCGATTTATACAATTTTTAAAAGATTCGGATGATGAAAAAGAAAGTTTAGTACTTGCTTGATAGTGGATTAGCAACCCTCTGAGAATCCCCCATAGGTTTCTCCATTCATTTTGACCCCAGAACCTCATGGTAAGGTATGATTATGCACTATTTAGTTAAGGTAAGGTAAATAATTTTACCATAAAAATCTTTACCTCGCATCGACAAGGTAAAGGGAGAAAAGCCATAGCTAATGGAATGTATTTATCCCAAATAGATTTGCTGAAGAGATATTAATAAATCGAAATGACCGAAAATGCAAAGCCAATTTCAATATTTATTACACGATGTGGTCTTTGAGCTGGTGCTGAAAGACTATTATTTGGTCTTTGCAATGCTCCTGCAACATTCCAACAAGCAGGCATTCTAATCATTCAAGAATCAGAAGATTCATTTTGCCTACTTGGATGACATCGTCATTGCAACTGACGATTGGATACATCTTATATGATTGAATCAGTTTTTTGAAAAGCACCTGAATTCTGGTTCTTTTCCTTACATCATGTAAGGAAAATCTACATTTTTAAAACGTCATGTTAAATATTTTGTTTATGTGACTGGCAGCGGGGGCATTACTCCGCTGTGAGCACATCTGGAAGCCATTCAACACTGGGAAACAGATTGATTGATGAAGATTAAGCCACCCATAGGTGGCACGGGCATGAATAGCCCGTAGTGGTGGCTCTTTTGAGCCATTACCAGTATTAAGAGCTGTTACTGGAGATCTGTGGAGGTGCGACTGCACCCTGCGTGACGGGAGATGTCTCCCGTCCACTGGGAAAGATTGATGAAGATTAAGCCACCCAAGAGGTGGCACGGGCATGAATAGCCCGTAAGTGGTACAATTTTTGTTTTCTCAGTATTCTGAGGTTGCATTTAACCATCAAGCTGTTATCGCGGGGGAGGATACTGCTTCACAGTCTTTATGAGGGTGTCCAGCTGCTGGACACCTTTGTTGACCAGGAGAGTGGCTGTGTTGATGGCTTCAGGGTGGCCACTGCATGATTCAGGAACTCTTAAAGCTCTTCTAAGGTCATTGGTTGCTTCACATTCCAGAAGATAGTGAAGTAATGGCTTTTCTGTGACAGTTTGGCAGAAGATGCACTCTCTCTGTCGGGGTTCACCAATCTCCCAGTTGCATCTGTAACCTAGACGTAGTCTATATAGCCTAACTGCTATTTCCCTGTGGATTCCTTTTGGGATATTTAACCTTTCTAATTTGGTTGCCTGAAGATACCATGTTGCAGATGGCGAACCTTCAGCTATTCTCTGGTGCAGGTAGGCTTTGTTGAGATGTGAGAGTTTTTTGGTGATGATGTTTTTTATGTTCTCTAGGCTGGGTTGAATTGTTTTATGTATCACTGGATGACGAGTTGCCAATTTAGCAATTTCATCAGCTTTTTCATTTAATGGGATTCCAATATGGGATGGGATCCAGTTTAAAGTTATGTTGAGTCCTTTGCCTTTAGCGACTGCTCCAAGGTACAAAATGGTGGTAATTATTTCCACATTATCTTTCCACTGTTTTTGTCCTAGTATTTGAAGTGCAGCTTTTGAGTCTGTGTGTATGATTGCATTTTGAGTGTTTTGTGCAATCACATATGCGAATGCCTGTTGTATGGCAAACAGCTCAGTTTGGGTTGATGATACTAGTCCTCCCAGTCTCCAATATGCCTGAACGCTGGCCGTGCAAAGAGCAGCGCCAGCACTCTCATATTCTGTGTCCACCGATCCGTCTGTGAAGATGTGGGTGGCTCCTGCTACTGCTATGCTATACATTTGCTCTTCTATTATGCGCCTTAGGATTGTCGGATCATAGGCAGCCTTTTTCAATGGGAGACTTTCTATTACTATTTTGAAAGTAGGCTCTTCCCACGGCGCGGAAGGAGTGTAATTTGGGTGTGGATGATCACCCTCTCTATCAAGAATCATGTTTTTTAAATGTAGTCTGTTTAGGACTTTTCCTGCTCTTGCAACCCAAGAGTTTCCATTGTTTTGGCCTAGTCCAACCACCAAAGCCTGCCGTACTGGGATTGGATCAGAAGAAATAATTATCTTACTGATAATTGTAGCTTTCCTGAGTGGGAGTCGATTGATTGATGAAGATTAAGCCACCCAAGAGGTGGCACGGGCATGAATAGCCCGTAAGTGGTGGCCCTTTCGAGCCATTACCAGTATCAAAAGATGATACTGGAGATCTGTGGAGGCGCAACTGCACCCTGCGTGACGGGAGATGTCTCCCGGACCAAGTGGTGACCAAATGGTGTGGGAGTCCCTGTGCTACAAATGATATATTTGAGTACTGTAAGATCTCTTATTGATTATGCTGCACCTGTCATTTCTTGTTTTGGTAAAGGTAGGATGGGCAAGTTGGAGAAGGTACAAAATGAAGCCATGAGAATTATCTTAGGATGCCCAAGAAATGCTATGATTGAGATAATGAGGATGGAGTTGAATCTGCAGAGTATTGGGGATAGAATTTCAGAGATAAATGTAGCCTCTGCCATTAGATTAATGAGAGGTGGGGGAGTTAATGAATTAATCCTCTCGGTTCAAAAGGTGGGAAGTAGTGAACAGTGTATGATGAAGAAGAGAGTATATATGAATAAATTATGTTATAATGTTATAAAGTATGATGTTATTACAGAGTGTATTGCTGTACCCAAGAGAAAATTTACACCACCATGGGAGGATTGTAATGTAGAGGTAGTAATTACTCCCTTGCATAAGAAAAAAAGTATGTATGAAATAGGAGAGCTGAGGGCAACATATGATTGTATAATTAGAAAACTGCCTACAGACAACACTCTACATGTATATTGTGATGGGTCAGTAGCTAGGGATGGGAAGGCAGGATGTGGAGTCTTGATCAGGGAGTACACTGACATCGGCACTGTAGATACTGTTATTGGACGCCGCTTAACTGACAATGTCTCTTCAACGCAGGCTGAACTCCAAGGAGTATTAGCAGGATTACAGGAAGTAGTCAAATGTGGTAAAAATGCTTGCTTCTTTATTGACAGCAGAGGAGCGTTAGTCTTTAAATAGCAGACGCCCAGTATATCAGAATATTGTGATAGAGTGTAGAGAGAATGTTAAGAAATTAGAAAAAAACTGGGTATAAAGTAAGATTCATGTGGATCCCTTCACATGTGGGAATACTGTTGAATGAGGTAGTTGATGACATAGCGAAGAGAGCCACTGAAAAAACTCTTGTTGATGTTGTATGTCAGTTAACCTTGAAACAAATAAAAACAAGACTCAAGGTGATTCAGGAGGGTGAAGAAATGATAAAGAGAATGACAATGGTGGACAGTAGTAACACACTTAAGAATTATTCAATAATAAATACAAATTCGTCCTTCACTTATGGTAGAGGAAAGTCTACTTGGAAGGATTCAATTTACATGAGATTAAGATTAGGATACAAATATATCTGGCAATACGGTGTTGATGTCAGTGAAAAAGATAAGGAGTGTAAATTATGTAATAATAATAATAATAATAATAATAATAATAATAATAATAATAATAATAATAATAATAATTTTTATTTAGGCAAAGGTACATACATAAAGAGATTTTACAAAGTTTGTTGGCTTTATAGATAGAGCTAGTACATACAATGCCTAAAGCCACTATTACGCAAAGCGTTTCGGGCAGGAAAAAACACTACTGACTAAAGCTTAAAACTAATGGGTAAAAAGAAAAAAATGCGTTGAGTACAAATAAAAATAGGGGTAAAAGAGGGGGGAACATTGTTGAAAAAACAACACAAATACAATTACAAATTATTACAGAAAATTACATTAAAACAGCGTTGATTTGAAAAAAAAAAAAAAAAAAAAACATACATGGGTTGACAATAGAGGGATAAGGTAGGTTACAGGGAATTTATTAGGTATAGCTTCGTTTTTAACTTAAACTGGTTGAGAGAGGTACTGTCTTTAACATAGTTGGGAAGGTCATTCCACATTCTGGGCCCCTTGATTTGTAGAGCATTTCTGGTTTGATTAAGTCGTACTCTAGGAATATCAAAACTGTATTTATTTCTGGTGTGGTGCTCATGGGTTCTGTTACAACCTTCTATGAAGCTTTTGAGATCAGGATTGGCATTACAGTTTAGCGTTTTATATATGTATAATACAAAAAACGCTAAACGTCCAACAGAATTTCCAACTCTACTTTCCGGGCCATCTCACTCGGTCTGGACATAACATGACAGTTTATGCCCAGATTTAGGAGAGTGACTTGGTCCTCAGTGAGGTTAATTCCTGCAAGGTTCAGGAAGCCATCTCTTGGTCGTGGAATTGCCATAGGTCCTCCATATAATGTTGTTAGTTTCTTGTTAGTTCCTATTTTACAGGAACTTCTTTTCCACAGCTCTTAAAATGGAGGAAAGGGTCCTGAAAGGTATTGTTAATAGAAACGTTATCCCTACAGACAAAAATCAGAGGATACAACTGACGATTTACTATAAAACCAGAAAAACGGCCAGCCTACTCATGAGAAACTCTCCAGACACAAAACAGAACGCTTTAAAAGAGACTAACGTCGTCTATGCCTTCAAATGCCCTCTTGTTGACTGTAAGCTCCAAAAAACCCAGTATATAGGCAAGACAACAACATCTCTTTCTAGGCGTTTAACGATGCATAAGCAACAGGGCTCCATTAAGGAACATATAATCTCTTCCCACAACCAAACCATCGCCAGAGAAATCCTAGTAAACAACACAGAAATCATCGATAGATACAGCGATAGCAGGTGGCTTGACGTTTGCGAGGCACTACACATCATGAAGTCAACACCAGCAATCAACAGCCAATTAATGCACAACTATATTCTACCCACCTCAAGACTCCGCTTCAATATAGAAGCATCAAGAAATATGGACCAATAGGCTTTCTACATACACTTCTATTCAATACCCATTGTTTCGTGTTCTGTCTTGTGTTTATGAAATTAATACCCTATTAATGCCACCTCTTGTTCTGTCTTGTGTTGATGAAATTAATACCCTATTAATGCCACCTCACCCCATCCACCTCACTAAAATGTAGATATAAAATCGGAGATGCGTAAGTTCTATTCCGAGTTGTTTTCAGTTGTACACCAGACGTCACGTCCTTCACTCACCAGACCACTCCACAAGTGATCATTTGAAATTTCATCATGGAATTCCAATTGACTTATAATCGATCCAGCAATGCTGCTCAGAGTAGGAAAAGACCATCGATAATGGACACCAGTTCCGAAAGTGACGGCGAGTGGCATCACGTGACTAAGGCTAACAGGACAAGCCACTCTATGACGACCCATCGCCCATTAATCTCTCCAGCTTCTCCAGCTCTCCCAGCGCCTCAGACTAGATCTACGTTTCCGGTCTTCAAAGTGCAGCACACGGAAGGTAAGTCTTCCTACGCTACTGTAGTGGACCTGGAAAAAGAGTACCCCCAGCTCCAGGTCAGGGCAAAACCTAATCTCAAAGGAGAATACATTCTGAGGCCAAAAGACGAGTCGGCCGCTACGATTCTAAAAAATTACGCAAAATGTGAGGAACTGAAACCAGAGGATAAAATAAGTAAAGTCATTGTCCTCCATTATCCCTTGCATATGGCCCTTGGCCATCTCGAAAAGCTGAACTATGTGGTGTCAGCAGAGAGATGCCAAGTACGAACAAAACAAGAAACTCGACAAGTCCTTCTCACAGTAAGAAGACGGATCCCGGAAAAACTTGACCTTGGAATCTGGGGGGTGTTCCAATACAGGCCTTACACCCCAGAACCCCTAAGATGCTTTAGATATCAGAGATTTGGGCATCACAAAGATGGCTGCCAACGCCCAGTGAGGTGCGGAGTCTGCAGCCAGTCCCATGATACAAAAACATGTATTGATAAATTCAAGGCAAACCACCCTGTTCAGGCAAAATGCCCAAATTGTTCCAAGGCACATCATGCCTGGAACTTGAAATGCCCTGAAAGGCTCAAAAGGCTTCAAACGAACCCCACCACGCCAACAGCGGAGCCGAAACCCCCACCAAAACGAATACCAGCTCCCATGCCCACTAAAACCGCGTGGGGTCTACCCTTCAGGAAGAGGGGGCACACGGCCCTTCACCATCGGCCATGGTGAAGGGTGAGAAGACAGTACAGGACAAAAAGAAAGATGGAGGACACAAGACTCATGTTCAAAGCAGTCGGCCTCCCATTTCATCAGCAAGCACACTGGGGCCAATAGGAGTAGCAATTCCAGTGCCAAAGTTACCACCGAGAAGGGTCTAAAAGCCACTAGGCCCTCAACCTGCACAACATTAAATAGTGCTCCCACTGAACTGAACGCTCTCTGGCCAATGCTCAAAACTTTGGTCACTGAGTTAATCGAAAGTCTGCTGTCTTCACATGGAATCAAGCAAACCACAGAGACTCGGAAGACAATTGAGCACAAGCTCAAAAAATTCGAAGATGTAATATCCATACCGTCAAGACAGCAGGGCAAGAGGCACCCCCATAAAAAGCAGATAGAGTTCAGGTCGTCGGAAAGCGACATTGATGAGGCAATTTCAGGACCACTAAGAACCTATACCCCAATTGCAACTTCCATGGCGTGTTCATCAGACTCCATGGATACCACGGAATTATCAGCACATTCCAAGAACCTAGAAATCTAAAGATCCTGCAATGGAATGCGCAAGGACTGCGCACTAAATTGCAACACCTGAAATGCATAGCAGCAACCAAAGGCATAGACATCCTGATACTACAGGAGAGCTTGCTTCGAGCCGGATTAGAACCTAAAATCTCAGGCTATCGAGGCTTCTTCCTTCCATGGATCAATGGGCAATCCAGGGGATGTGCAATCTATGTAAAAAGTGACCTGATCTCCAAATCCATAACCAGCCCACCCAATTGTGGAGCAGGGACAGAGGTAATGGGAGTCACCATTGAGCTAAGACACGACAAACTTGAAGTGTTCAATGTGTACAGGTCTCCACAAGCCGAAATGGATATCTCTGTGTTATTTGGACACGCGACAACAACAAACACAATCATTTGTGGAGATTTTAATGCCCATCATCGATTGGCACTGGGCTCGAACAAAACAAATGAAGCCGGCATACACATTACACATCTACTGGACCAGCTTCCAGAAATACAAATCCTAAACAAGAATGAACCTACCCACATCCAAGGAGGCAGATTAGACCTAACCTTCGTTTCAGCCTCCCTAAGAGATGCAGCAACATGGTCAGTTGAGCCCACACTCACAAGCGACCACTATGGGGTCCAAATTGATCTTCAGTTAGACCTACCCACCCCACCTCCGCCTCCATCTGAAGCCTGGAACTTTGCTTTAGCAAACTGGGACCGATTTCAAAACCTCATTTCAGAGTGGCAAAGAAACTATGATCTTCCCGAAGACATTAATCAGGCAGAACAAGAATTTGTCAAAGCGATTCAAAGTGCAGCCAACCACTCAATCCCACTGAAAAAACAGTCCACCGGACACCATAAAGATCATTGGTACTATTGCGAACGCGTCAAAGAACTCAACCATAGACTCAATAGAACAAGAAAGCTATACAAAAAGCAGCCAAGTGACCACAACAGGATCTTACTTTGTGAGGTCAAGGAACATGTACATCGAGAGACCAGACAAATAAAAGAACAAAAGTGGCTAGAATGGTGTTCATACCTGAATGAACACACCTCTCTCGGGGAGATGTGGCAGCAAATTCACCGGGCCAAAGGGAATAAAACACCTAAAGCTCCACACCCCAAAGATCCTCAACAGGAAGCCGAAGTACTGGCAACCAGGTTTGCAGAGAGAGCAGCCAGCAATCAACTTCCACCAGATGTATTAGCAGTACAGACCGGACTAGAGGAAGAAAGGTGGCACAAAATCCTTACAGCATGTGAAGAAGTCTCTGACACTAATGCCCCCTTCACACTGGATGAGCTCAATCGGGCTAAGAAAAACTCCAAAGATACATCCCCTGGAGCCGACAAAATAACCTATAAAATGATTAGAAACCTCGGCCCAGAGGGAGACGCTGCATACCTAAGGTTAATTAATTTAGCCTGGACTTCTCAAACTAGACCTTCTGCTTGGAATAGAGCAGACATAGTGCCGATCCCAAAACCCAAAGATCCAGCTAATCCCAGGCCCATCTCTCTCCAAAGCTGTGCAGCCAAGACGGCTGACAGAATGGCACTCAACAGACTGGAGTGGAAAATGCCTAAACTGCACCATGATATGTATGCCTATAGAAGAGGGGTTGGCACAGTGGAATGTATTATAACTCTGTTAGCCCACTTGAATGACAGACCAGGAATGCTGATATTCCTGGACCTCGAAAAAGCCTTTGAACTGGCTAGCGCCCCAGCTATTCTCTGCTGCCTCATTGACAAAGAGGTCAGAGGCAACCTGCTCTCCTGGACCAAAAACTGTCTCATAAACAGAGAAGCAAGAGTAAAACTTCATGGCACAGTCTCTGAGTACAAAAGACATGAAAATGGTACACCGCAAGGAGGTATTCTTAGCCCTCTTCTCTTCAACTGTTTAATGGAAAGAATAATGAGGTTGAAACTCCCACATCACTGCAGGCTGCTAAACTACGCGGACGACTTTGTCATCATCATAAAAGGAAGGGATGCGGCGCGCCTTGCACCCAAATGCTTAGACTGCATCAGTAAAGAGGCAAAACAGATTGGGATCAAACTCAACCCCTCAAAGTCAAAGGCCATGCCCATAAAAATAGCGAAGCCCAACATCCAACTCACAGTACAGGGTCAACCAATAGAATGGGTCGACACCTATCAGTATCTAGGAATCATCCTGGACACACACATGAATTTTAATGCTGAGGTCACATACTTGAGAGAGCGAACTGCGGCCCGGACGGCAATCCTCAGGTCGCTAACCTCCCTTTCTGGAGGAGCCAATCTGCAAGTCCTTCGCACATACTATGTACAGGCAGTCAGATCAGTGATCGATTATGCCGCACCTGCACTCACAAATCTATCACACCAACAGTGGAAAAAGCTTGAAGTTGCCCAAAACAATGCTATGAGAGCTGCACTGGGAGCCCCCATGTGGACCAGGCTTGAAACTCTTAGACTGGAGACGGGTTTGCCCTTTCTACAAGAAAGAATATCACAAAGGACAGCTACAATTATCAGTAAGATAATTATTTCTTCTGATCCAATCCCAGTACGGCAGGCCTTGGTGGTTGGACTAGGCCAAAACAATGGAAACTCTTGGGTTGCAAGAGCAGGAAAAGTCATAAACAGACTACATTTAAAAAACATGATTCTTGATAGAGAGGGTGATCATCCACACCCAAATTACACTCCTTCCGCGCCGTGGGAAGAGCCTACTTTCAAAATAGTAATAGAAAGTCTCCCAATGAAAAAGGCTGCCTATGATCCGACAATCCTAAGGCGCATAATAGAAGAGCAAATGTATAGCATAGCAGTAGCAGGAGCCACCCACATCTTCACAGACGGATCGGTGGACACAGAAAATGAGAGTGCTGGCGCTGCTCTTTGCACGACCAGCGTTCAGGCATATTGGAGACTGGGAGGACTAGTATCATCAACCCAAACTGAGCTGTTCGCCATACAACAGGCATTCGCATATGTGATTGCACAAAACACTCAAAATGCAATCATACACACAGACTCAAAAGCTGCACTTCAAATACTAGGACAAAAACAGTGGAAAGATAATGTGGAAATAATTACCACCATTTTGTATCACGGAGCAGTCGCTAAAGGCAAAGGTCTCAACATAACTTTAAACTGGATCCCATCCCATATTGGAATCCCATTAAATGAAAAAGCTGATGAAATTGCTAAATTGGCAACTCGTCATCCAGTGATACATAAAACAATTCAACCCAGCCTAGAGAACATAAAAAACATCATCACCAAAAAACTCTCACATCTCAACAAAGCCTACCTGCACCAGAGAATAGCTGAAGGTTCGCCATCTGCAACATGGTATCTTCAGGCAACCAAATTAGAAAGGTTAAATATCCCAAAAGGAATCCACAGGGAAATAGCAGTTAGGCTATATAGACTACGTCTAGGTTACAGATGCAACTGGGAGATTGGTGAAACCCGACAGAGAGAGTGCATCTTCTGCCAAACTGTCACAGAAAAGCCATTACTTCACTATCTTCTGGAATGTGAAGCAACCAATGACCTTAGAAGAGCTTTAAGAGTTCCTGAATCATGCAGTGGCCACCCTGAAGCCATCAACACAGCCACTCTCCTGGTCAACAAAGGTGTCCAGCAGCTGAACACCCTCATAAAGACTGTGAAGCAGTATCCTCCCCCACGATAACAGCTTGATGGTTAAATGCAACCTCAGAACACTGGGGAAAAAAAAAAATTAATAATTACGGGAGACATCTCCCCTCACGCAGGGTGCAGTCGCACCTCCACAAATATCCAGTATCAGCTCTTGATACTGGTAATGGCTCAAAAGGGCCACCACTTACGGACTATTCATGCCCGTGCCACCTTTTGAGTGGCTTAATCTTTATCAATCAATCAATCAGTTCTATTCATTGGTGAACCCCGACAGAGAGAGTGCATCTTCTGCCAAACTGTCACAGAAAAGCCATTACTTCACTATCTTCTGGAATGTGAAGCAACCAATGACCTTAGAAGAGCTTTAAGAGTTCCTGAATCATGCAGTGGCCACCCTGAAGCCATCAACACAGCCACTCTCCTGGTCAACAAAGGTGTCCAGCAGCTGGACACCCTCATAAAGACTGTGAAGCAGTATCCTCCCCCGCGATAACAGCTTGATGGTTAAATGCAACCTCAGAATACCGAGAGAAAAAAAAAATGTACCACTTACGGGCTATTCATGCCCGTGCCACCTCTTGGGTGGCTTAATCTTTATCAATCAATCAGTTCTATTCAGTTGTGTATTTGTAAACTACAGTTTTTGAAAATGTAATAAGTTTTACGAAACGCGCTCGTGTCGCGTCAGACTAGAAAATAAAAAGGAATTTTGGAGAATTGATTTTTGATTTACCTCCAACAGTGAAAAGAAATGTACGAAAGATTGAGAAAATTCGTGTTAGAATTATTAATCTTACTTTTTCGGTCATATTTAATAATATATGTCTACAGGAAAGACTGCTACCAAAATATACTAATATATGTATATATATATATATATATATATATATATATATATATATATATATATATATATATATATATATATATATATATATATATATATACATATATATACATATATTGTTTAGATTTAGTGTTAACTAACAGGGAAACGCAAATTAATGACATCGAAATAGGGAGTGAGCTAGGGAGCAGTGATCACAAAGAAATCAGATTTAGCATAGAATGGAATAGACCAGTAGGAGAAAATTCTGTTAAAGTGCCAGATTTTCGTAAAGCTGATTTTAATAGCCTAAGAAATTTTTTGGGTCAAATTGATTGGAAAGTCTTGGGTATGGGGTGTGGGCCGGTCTTGGAGCGAGACATGAACCCAGCGATAGGTGACTTAAATGGGGATTTCGATGTGGATTCAATATATAACTTATTTAAGAATATTCTAAACAAAGCACAGGAACGTAGTATACCATACAAATTGAATAGATCGAATACTAATGACCCAAAGTGGATAACAAAGAATTTGAAGAACCTTATAGGTAAAAAGAGAGCTTGGTACAAAAGGATTAAAAATGGGGAGGTCACTTTAGAACAGGAATTCGTACAACTGGTTAGAAATGTTAAAAAAGAGATAAGGAAAGCAAAAAGAAACTATGAAGTTCGCATAGCAGGGCAAGCAAAGACAAATCCTAAAGGGTTTTTTCAGTTATATCGTACTAAGACTAGGGAAAGGATAGGTCCATTAAAAACTGAGACAGGTCAAATAACAGATAGTGATGAAGAGATGAGTAGTATTTTTAATAAATATTTTGTATCTGTATTTACTAAAGAGGAACTTAACAATATGCCTTCAGCCGAACAAGTCTATGTGGGTGGGGACGAGGACAGGTTGACGAGTTTAACAGTTACCAGGGAGGATGTTCTTAAACAAATAGTAAAACTCAAACCAAACAAATCCCCAGGGCCGGATGAAGTGTTTGCCAGGGTGCTTAACGAATGCAAAGAGGAGCTTTGTGACCCACTGTCAACCATATTTAATAAATCATTAGAGTCAGGCAGAGTGCCAGAGTTTTGGAAAGTTGCTAATGTGATACCAGTTTTTAAGAAAGGAGATAGATCACTTGCGTCTAACTATCGACCAATTAGCCTAACATCTATTGTGGGAAAGTTACTCGAATCTATAATAGCAAATAAAATTCGTCTTCATCTTGAAAAACATAAATTAATAATTGAGTCGCAACATGGTTTTATAAATGGTCGTTCATGTTTAACAAATTTGTTATCTTTTTATTCTAGCATTGTTGAGGCAGTTGATAGTGGTAAGGATTGCGATGTTGTATACCTTGACTTTAGCAAAGCTTTTGATACAGTGCCACATGAAAGACTGATTAAAAAGATAGAGTCTCATGGTATTGGGGGTGCTATATTAAGCTGGATTAGGGCATGGCTATACCAAAGGAAACAGAGAGTTAGTATAAATGGAATCAAGTCAGAGTGGGAAAATGTTGTAAGTGGAGTGCCTCAAGGCTCTGTCCTGGGACCTCTGTTGTTTATAATATATATAAATGATTTAGATTCAGGTTTGAGTAGCAACATTTGCAAATTTGCCGATGATACGAAAATCGGTAGGGAAATTAATTCGGAGGAGGACTCACTATCACTTCAAGTTGATCTAGATAGGGTTTTGAAATGGTCAAAGGATTGGCAGATGCAGTTTAATGCTGATAAATGTAAAGTTCTGAGGTTAGGTAATGATGATAGAGTTACAAGATACGAGCTAGATGGTGTTGTGATTGCGAAGTCGGATTGCGAAAGGGATCTGGGAGTTATGATTAGTAAGAATTTAAAACAAAAGGATCAATGCATAAATGTTCGTAATAAGGCAAATCGGACACTTGGATTTATTAATCGCAGCGTTAGTAACAAGACACCTGGTGTGGTTCTCAAGCTATATCTTGCTCTAGTTAGGCCCCATTTAGATTATGCAGTTCAGTTTTGGTCGCCATATTATAGAATGGATATAAATTCACTTGAACGTGTCCAGCGTAGGATGACTAAGTTAATTCCCCAAATTAGAAATCTTTCATATGAAGAAAGATTAACAAAGCTTAAGTTGCATTCACTGGAAAGGCGAAGAGTTAGGGGTGACATGATAGAGGTTTACAAGTGGATGAATGGACATAACCGGGGGGATATTAATAGGGTATTAAAAGTATCAACACAGGACAGAACACGAAACAATGGGTATAAATTGGATAAGTTTAGATTTAGGAAAGACTTGGGTAAATACTGGTTCAGTAACAGGGTTGTTGATTTGTGGAACCAATTGCCGCGTAACATTGTGGAGGTGGGGTCCCTCGATTGTTTCAAGCACGGGTTGGACAAGTATATGAGTGGGATTGGGTGGTTATAGAATAGGAGCTGCCTCGTATGGGCCAATAGGCCTTCTGCAGTTACCTTTGTTCTTATGTTCTTATGTTCTTATATATATATATATATATATATATATATATATATATATATATATATATATATATATATATATATATATATATATTTGTGTGTGTGTGTGTTTAAATTCTTTTTTTCAATAATAGGCATAGGTATACGCAACATTGTGCTGGAATTACAAATTGTGAATAAAAAACTGGCTACAAGTTTATCTAATACCCGCACCTCACAGGCTTCATGAAAAATTAACAAGTAATGAATAGTATGACAATGTAGAGTTGAAGACCAGAAAGGAAAATTAAAACAGGAAATTACTTAAGCACTTCCTTGTTAATCAACACATCAACCAAAGTATATTATGACGTGTTGATTATCACGAAAGTGCTTAAGTAAGTTCCTGTTTGATTTTTCCTTTGTTCAATAAGCGGCAATATAAAATAGAGAACAGGCGATTGTTTTTCACTCATAGTGTAATAATTAAACTCACGGACCCACCCACCCGCTGAAGCCGTAAATGCCAAGACATTACTTCCGTTTAAAATTAAGCCGGAAAAATCCTCAGGTTTATCGGGATGGGTAAAAAACAAAGTTCACTTTATTGATGGTCTCCTTCATGAGGCAAATGCAGTGTTTGCAGCCCTAACAGAAACCCACACAAAGGACTACCATGATAGTGAAATATGGATCGCAGAGTACAATCTTTTCAGATGTGATAGGAAACACCGGCTTCAGGGTGGGGTCAGCCTCTACATCAAAGACACACTCATCTGTACTGAGCTGCTAAACACCTCAAATGATATGGTGGAAGTGCTGATAATCAAAATAGAGATTCTAAATGCAGTTATTGTCCTTGTATATAAGTCACCGGCGGCAAACCCTCAGACTGCTGAGGACCAACTAATAAAAGACCAACTAATGAAAATAGAACACTGCTTGGAAAACCTCACAAATCCAGCTCCGAACATCATCCTGCTTGGGGACTTCAACCTACGGCACCTGAAATGGAAGCACCTGGCTAATACAGTAATATCAGAAAGAATACCAGGAAGTAGCCTAAATGAACAGGCACATGCAAATGACCTGCTACGGTTGTGTGACAGGTTTGCCTTAAACCAGCAAATTGTCGGAAAATCCGACACCATTTAATAATATCATACAGGCAGATAATATTGCTGTGTTGTATAGAAAACGGGATATCATTACCACATACTATTATAAATTCACCACCTATTATGGTGGGAATTATTCTTAAATACATTAGTCTTTGGACTTTACCATCATAAAAACATCTCATATAAATTAACTTAATTATCAGAATTAAAATAGAGTAAATGTGACCCTTCTATCACTTACTGTCATCTGGACAATGTAGGCCAGTAGCGTCAGTGAGGAGGGAGTGGTCAGCCATTGTTATTGTACTTAGACCAGAGGCACGGGAGCAATTCAGCTCCTGTTAATTTTACTTGGACGAAGTGTTATGGAAGCCAAAGGTGTACCATCATCAACACGCTGTCAACAAATACAAGTTAAGTGTTCTGCCGAAACCCATTTATCTATCATTTATGGCCATTAATGTCATTAGATAGGGTGAGCAGGTTAGAATACGAACTGCCTCTTAATAAAAGGTAATTAAGCCTAGGTCTTTATGGTTCCTTGTACAGTGTTTTCTCTGATATAGCTGTCATATATTAGGATTCTGGCTTCATAGCTAGCGCCCTTTTGACAGGTCAAGACGAGGAAGCATGCTTTGTGTACCAGTTACTGGGTGATGGAAGCTACCTCAAAGAGGATAATTTGGTGTCTACATCCTGGTTATACCTGGTGGACTAAGGCCTGCTGTACAATAAGATAAGGAACCTCTTCAATGTACACTAATGTGTAGTTAATACTGCAGTTTGATTGGCTGCATATATATAAATTTAATATAAACCCCCCCTAATGTGTAGAGGATCGATTTGTAAGATTATTGCAGAAATACAGTCCACTTATCATCATACAAATTGCTATCGAAGTATATAAATTAACGTAAATATAAATTCATATAAATTAAATATATATAAATCTCACAGGTCGGTTCCCACACAAATAGTAGAACCAACTAGGAAGGAGAACACGCTGGACCTCATTTTCACTAATAATGATGAATTGATCAGGAACATAATGATTACAAATACCTGTTACTCAGATCACAACTTAATTGAAGTTATGACAACCATGGGGAGTAGACCTTCAAAACCAGTCCAGATTCCCGGTGGAGGAGATTTTAGCAAATTCAACTTCAATAATAAACAGATAAACTGGGAACAAATAAACCAGGACTTCACAGAAATAAACTGGGAAGAACAGCTCGAAAATGCAAACCTGAACCAGTGCCTGGAAAAAATAAGCTCAGTAACACTAGAAATATGTTCAAACCGCATACCCCTAAGAAAAAAGAGAAAGATATGCAGATTGGAACATCGTTCCCTATATAGGCGAAGAAAAGAATCGCGGAACAACTTGAGAGTCGCACCCTATCTCAAGAACGGCGAAGAAGGTTAGGTAAAGAAATAGAAACAATTGAACGCAAGCTACAAGAATCATACAAAACCCAGGAGAGGCAAAAAGAGGAAAAGGCCATCAGTGAAATAGAGAGAAATCCGAAATATTTTATCTCCTATGCAAAATCAAGATAAAAAACCACATCTAGTATCGGATCCCTGCGAAAGGGAGATGGAACTTTCACCGATGACAACAAAGAAATGAGCGAGCTACTGAGGAAGCAGTACGACTCTGTTTTCAGTGAGCCATTAAACGCACTAAAGATTGATAACCCAAATGAATTTTTCATGGATATGATACCAACATCAAATCATATATCAGACGTCACCCTATCCCCACTGGATTTTGAAGAAGCCATAAACAGTATGCCTATGCACTCTGCACCAGGCCCGGATTCTTGGAACTCCATATTTCTGATCAGGGGAAGGAAGACACCAACACATGGGGGCGTAAAATTTATTACAGGATAAATAATTCTGCAGAAGTAAAACAGGCTTCTAAGTAGGTCTTAACAAATGTATAACATAGCCGTGGCTAACTCAAAGTACACGAAACATCTTAAATTGTACACCCGTAGTAAAATAACGTAATCTTATAGCCTAGTAACAAGCTCTGCAGAAACCTAATGTCCTATTGTCTAGAATTAGCAGTGAGGCGAATGGAACAAATCCATTGTTCCATTCGCGAAGAGAAAGGAAGAAGCAACGAAGAGAAAGGAAGCGCAGGCCCCTCAGAAAGTAAAGGAAGTACCTAAGCAAACATTAGTTGTGGGAGATTCCCAGATAAGGTATTTGGATAGAACGTTTTGTGCTAGAGATAGGGGGAACAGGTTAAGGGTTTGCTATCCCGGAGCTGGCATTGGTGATATTATAAACAACATGAATGATATTATGGCTGGTAATGGGAACAATCCCATTATTTGCATTAGCGTGGGAGGAAATGATGTTGGTCGAGTCAGGAGTGAGGAACTGATTCAGAGGTATAAAACAGCCATAGAGTTAGTTAGGAGCAAGGGAGGAATCCCGATCATATGTGGCATTCTTCCAAGAAAGGGAGTGGGAAATGAATGGATATCGAGGGCACTTGGTGTCAATTGCCGGCTGGAAAGATATTGCAAATCAAATGCAATATCTTTCATAGACAACTGGGAACACTTCTATGGAAGAAATGAAATGTATGCTCGTGATGGGGTGCATCTATCGAGAGCTGGGGTTGTTGCTGTTGCGAACTCGCTAGAAGAAGTGGTTAGAGGTGTTTGTTTGGGTTTAAACTGTTAGTAGATAGAGGTATGGGAATTGATTTGGAGGAAGGAGGTAATAAAAGTATGTGTTTGTGGGAGAAAGGAATTGGCAAAACGATCAGGGAAAGAGAAGGTCCGCAAAATAACAATTCACTTAGGGTATATTACACTAACAGTAGAAGTCTAAAAAATAAAATTAACGAATTAAATGCTCTTGTCTGCACAGAAAAAATAGATATTATTGCACTTACCGAAACGTGGATGAATGTAGAAAATAGAGAACTATTAGCTGAATATCAAATATATGGATTTAAACTATTTCACACAGATAGATATATTAGACGAGGAGGTGGAGTAGCCATATATGTTAGGGACAATTTGAAATGTAGTCTCAAAGAGGGAATCAAAACAGAGCCACACACAGAAACTATTTGGATTGAATTAAACGAAAAAGCTAATAATATTATAATAGGAGTAATATATAGGCCACCAAATTTAGACAGAATGGAAGCAAAGCATCTATGGGATGAAATATCTAGAGCATCTAGATCTAACAGTATTTATGTCATGGGTGACTTTAATTTTAGCGGAATAAACTGGTTGAACAAAACAGGGAATAGTGAAGCAGAAGATTTTCTAGAATTAATTGACGATTGCTTTCTTACGCAACACATTAAGGAACCAACACGGGAAAATAATATTTTAGATTTAGTGTTAACTAACAGGGAAACGCAAATTAATGACATCGAAATAGGGAGTGAGCTAGGGAGCAGTGATCACAAAGAAATCAGATTTAGCATAGAATGGAATAGACCAGTAGGAGAAAATTCTGTTAAAGTGCCAGATTTTCGAAAAGCTGATTTTAATAGCCTAAGAAATTTTTTGGGTCAAATTGATTGGAAAGGCTTGGGTATGGGGTGTGGGCCGGTCTTGGAGCGAGACATGAACCCAGCGATAGGTGACTTAAATGGGGATTTCGATGTGGATTCAATATATAACTTATTTAAGAATATTCTAAACAAAGCACAGGAACGTAGTATACCATACAAATTGAATAGATCGTATACTAATGACCCAAAGTGGATAACAAAGAATTTGAAGAACCTTATAGGTAAAAAGAGAGCTTGGTACAAAAGGATTAAAAATGGGGAGGTCACTTTAGAACAGGAATTCGTACAACTGGTTAGAAATGTTAAAAAGAGATAAGGAAAGCAAAAAGGAACTATGAAGTTCGCATAGCAGGGCAAGCAAAGACAAATCCTAAAGGGTTTTTTCAGTTATATCGTACTAAGACTAGGGAAAGGATAGGTCCATTAAAAACTGAGACAGGTCAAATAACAGATAGTGATGAAGAGATGAGTAGTATTTTTAATAAATATTTTGTATCTGTATTTACTAAAGAGGAACTTAACAATATGCCTTCAGCCGAACAAGTCTATGTGGGTGGGGACGAGGACAGGTTGACGAGTTTAGCAGTTACCAGGGAGGATGTTCTTAAACAAATAGTAAAACTCAAACCAAACAAATCCCCAGGGCCGGATGAAGTGTTTGCTAGGGTGCTTAAAGAATGCAAAGAGGAGCTTTGTGACCCACTGTCAACCATATTTAATAAATCAATAGAGTCAGGCAGAGTGCCAGAGTTTTGGAAAGTTGCTAATGTGATACCAGTTTTTAAGAAAGGAGATAGATCACTTGCGTCTAACTATCGACCAATTAGCCTAACGTCTATTGTGGGAAAGTTACTCGAATCTATAATAGCAAATAAAATTCGTCTTCATCTTGAAAAACATAAATTAATAATTGAGTCGCAACATGGTTTTATAAATGGCCGTTCATGTTTAACAAATTTGTTATCTTTTTATTCTAGCATTGTTGAGGCAGTTGATAGTGGTAAGGATTGCGATGTTGTGTACCTTGACTTTAGCAAAGCTTTTGATACAGTGCCACATGAAAGACTGATTAAAAAAATAGAGTCTCATGGTATTGGGGGTGCTATATTAAGCTGGATTAGGGAATGGCTATACCAAAGGAAACAGAGAGTTAGTATAAATGGAATCAAGTCAGAGTGGGAAAATGTTGTAAGTGGAGTGCC